>NC_064641.1:730696562-730999592 GCF_023864345.2 Schistocerca serialis cubense
AAATTAAGCTAAGACAATGTTCTCCTGCACGATAACGCATCACCCGACAGGGTGTACACAACAAAAGCTTTCCTTAGGTGTTTTCGATGGGATGTTTGCAAGTAGCCGCAATAGTGTTCAGATCTTGCTCCAAATAATTTTCGTCTTTTCGACAAGCTGAAAGGACGCCAGGGAGGAAAGAGATTTTCCAACTATGAGTTCACACAGCGGTTTTCGAATGGCTCCGCGACCCAGTACCAGATTTCTGTTGGCGAGGAACTGAAAGACTGGTATAAAGCTCCAGCAGTTACTTATCCAACCGTCATAGAAACAAGACAAACTATAACAGAAGTGCTCAGGCAAAGTTAATGACAATGTTGGAAAGATGGTAACGCTCCTCACACGAAAGCCTGTTCAGAAAATTTAGAGAAGCGTTATTTGAGGGAGACCGTGCGTGAATTATGCGAAGTAACTTTTACCGAATGCTGTAGTGCACTACGAAATGGCACAGACATTGAACAATATTTTTCAACATACTCAGCAAACTGAATCCATGAAAACTGCGCCCAGTGAAATTTGCGTCCAACTAGAAATCTGTGAAATCTGCGGCCAATACCTGCTCCCTTTGTGACACGACTTTCCCCTGGGCCAGGACCGTTGTAATTACTCTATAGTATATGCACCCTAGGCATGGCCGAAGTGCGCTCCTATAAACCTCCTCTGGCACAGTAGCCGACTGTCTGAATAAAACGGCATTCGTATCGCTCTCGGTGTCCTTGAGTTGACATCGTGCGACATGTGTATTTCTGTTGCAATAGTTCCGATATGAAAGCTTCAACGATTAATCGTGGTAAGCTATGTTGCCACTATGAAGCTTATTCATACATAGCAAGAGAACGAAGAAGACGGGACTGTGGCGTAGCACTGTTCAAGACAGAAACCAAACTATCGCCGATCAATGCTTAAAACTAAGGATTCGACGGTGCTTTTTTCACCCTAGAGTCAATGTGGAGCTCCGGATGACTCTCGGCTGAAAGTAAGGAAAGTCTGAACCGTGGAAAGAAAAGGGCACGAGAGGAAGAGACTTCCATTTCCAAAATATATTCATAGGAGGTGGGTTATCTGCATAATCGAGAATATGGTTTTGTCACTGAAATGCCAGAGTGGCAGGTAGGTAAGAGAACTTTATAATACCAGCGGGCAAAATCACAGGAAAATGAGGGAGATCCGCAGAGAAGAGAAGAAATTGACCTCAAGGTAGAGTTATTAGCTATGAATGATGGCAGCAGTTTTCTGTTAAGCGACGACCTGTTAGGAAAAAGGGCAACAGTTTCTGGCGGAAAAGCATGGAGAGAGGCTCTAAGAAGTAAATAAGACTTCTTTATGGATGATACGCTCAAGTGCTGTAGCAAACAGTTTTCGCAAGTATTACCATTGAAGCCGACTTTGGGAGTACAAATAATAAGAGAAACATATATCCAGTTGCCTTTTCATTATTGCCCAACAAGAGAAAAGAGACAAACACACATCTTTTCTGAAAATTGGTGGAAAATACTCTCGAATTGAATCACCGCAGATTTCGAATCAGTAGTGATTCTGCGATAGAAGTTGTAGGATCGATAGCCAAAGTGCGTGAATGTTATTTCCACATTAAAAAGTGTCTCTGGAGAAAAATGCAAGATCTAGGACTTTCTAATGAATACAAAAGAAATGAAGAAGTGAGACAAGAAATTCACATGCTTACGAAAGCTAAATCTCTAACGATAATAACAGTCGACGCTCCGTAAAGCACCAAACGCAAAATTTGTCTTTGCTAGGTTGTTATGATTATGAGTGAAGATATACTGAGTGGAATGTAAACTCTGTTTCCAAGGGTGAACTTGTCATTCACTTTAAAGAGCTTCTAAGAGAAATTACACACACTTTTATGACGTAAAGATAAGACTCATGAGCTATTTAAATGTTATTGAATGTCTTGGCGATACTTGCTGTGATCGATTTCGAACTTGTACATAATTGTACAGAGAATCCCCTATATGTTACCTACATATCCAATATATCCCCCCCCCCCCCAAAAAAAACCCTGCAAACCTCACATAAGCGTAAAATGCAACATTTGTGTGTAGGAGCTTTTTCATATGCTTGATTATGATACCGAAGTATAATGTTAACTACTTCGCAAACATCTTTTTATGGGTGAAATCGAATGAGTAAAGCGCATTAAATAAAAAAAACTCAGACAGTTAACTGATCATTAAGAAAGCAGAACACGTAACCGAAGATTTTCTTAGTGACAGGTGACCAGAACGTAACTTAGAATTTGTTCACTCTTTTTCGGCTGCAAATTTTGAAATTGCCTCATCAATATCTTTAACTAGCCCATTTTTAGTGACTAACTGCTTATTTACACACTCGCGTCTTACTCATAGGGAACTAAAAATAAAAATTAATTTAACTTCTGAAAACAGAAAAAGAATTCTCTTACATAACGCTATCGAAACACACGAAGTTAAGAAAAATCTTAGCGCCAAAGTAACATTGGTAACAGTTTTAGAAAAAAATCTTCTTAGTCGTGGAATTTGTGCAAAGAATCTTATAATAATTGTCAACTGTTTTTTGTATAATCGTGAGAAGTTTCGTTTCTGAAGTTTTAATCAAATGACTACGATCTGAAACAGCATCTGATGCAAGTTCCACGATTTTGCAATGTGCATCGATTTCTTGTGCACTCTTAACATTGACCTTCTCAGTTCGTAGCGTTCTATGTACTCGTAGTATGACTTGAAAATGCGAGCCCGGAAACCTCTAGGTAGCGTCCCTCAGCTCTTCTACCTGCCGGGCAAGGGGATTAGTGGACCCGTCCTCGACTCTTCCTGGGCACAAATTTCATTGGGCGCAAATTTCAGTAGGCGCAGTTCTCAGTACACACACCAAACGTTTCGCCCGGTTGATGGTCAGGCGGTATAGCCGAGGTCACCGCTCACAGAAACCAACTAAGACGACTGGTTCAGTCGCTAAGTACTAGGCTTTAAATCGCAATCATCGGAAACCGTGCAAAATTATGAAACATGGCGTTAGTATTAGTCTGTTATGAACTGATATTTACTTTTTAAGCACAATTTTTCGGGAACATAGACGCGAGCGTGAGCCACCACAGAAGTCTTCCACTGATAGTAACAGAGATTTTTCGAAATCCTTGCAGTGGCCAGCACTGAACGCGACAAAGCTGCACGTTCTATCAGTCATGTAAAGCACACGCTCGCAATAATACTACGCATTTATTAGACGGCAATTGGAAACGTGATCAGTGCACTGCCGACCTTCCCCATCTGTGAACAATAGTGAAAGCGCACGTTCAGAGATGCGCAGCGCTGCGTTCTTTAATGGACATAAAACATTCACAGCACGCCGTACGTGCTCAATAATAAAACTCTGTAATGCTCTTCAGAACAGCATTTCACGCTGACAGAACGTTTTCGAAAAAAGAAAGATTGCTGCGTCATACAAAGCATTCTGTTGTTCAGCTGTAGCAGAACTCAACGAACGTATTTCTGTAGATACTTTGATATTATCAAGAACGAAATAAATACGATGTATGATGTTTTACTTCGATGACAATCAGAGGTAGCTGAAAGAAATTACATCAGAGTATTTATGAAATCCATAAGTAATATAGTCATCGATATTTTACAGTGCTACTTGCTGTCAACCAGTATACATACCAAACCTGTTTGGTTTCTCTGCTTTATGTTTTCGGCGGTGTCCTTACATCACTGCGCCGGATGAAAGGCTACGGTTAAATCCCAACTTTTGCTCCCTCAATAATTATCATGACACCGACACAACTTTAAACTCTAACCTTCATTCATTCCTTTCTTTACATGTGTGTAGACATTCTGGAAATAGATTTGGTTGTAATTTTTAAAGAGTCTACTCCGAAGTATAATATAATAAAATAATGGAATAGATGATAATAAAATGTTGAAATGCGTGGCTTTTTAAAATGTATTGAATTAATGAGATTGCCGGCTGGAGTGGCCGTGCGGTTCTAGGCGCTACAGTCTGGAACCGAGCGACCGCTACGGTCGCAGGTTCGAGTCCTGCCTCGGGCATGGATGTATATGATGTCCTTAGGTTAGTTAGGTTTAATTAGTTCTAAGTTCTAGGCGACTGATGACCTCAGAAGTTAAGTCGCATAGTGCTCAGAGCCATTTGAACCAATTAATGAGATTAATTTTTGGCATGAATGACAAGCACAATAAGCTGAGCTATGCCTGGAAATAAGTTCGTATTAGTTCATATTATTTTGCAGGGCGAAGTAGTTTCTTTCTCCGCTGTAGGTTTGTGCTTACCATTCTTTATAATGCTACGTTTGGTCGCCGTGTTCACCTTTGAAGTCTTGACCGTGTTCCCATTAAGCTTATCGGATCTTCGTAATTTTCCAAAGTACACAGGTGGGCTTCAGTTCTTGTAATTATTGTACTATCTGAAATAACAACTCACACGACCTTTCTGTTAATAAAACAATACTGTATTTTTCTAAACGGTGCACATATGAAATACATACTCCTCACTTAATTCATAGCGACCCCAAAATGGCGGTCTACAATTACTCGCTAAAAATGGCGTGCTTCTCACTCGTTCACTAGCTGAGCGCGAATCCTTCCTTCCTCCTACTGGTACCAGAAAAATCCTCTGTTTTTTAACAACTGAAAGTCAAAAAATACATGACGGTAGGCATAGGCTCTATGATGGGCTTCCGCTTCATCTTCTCTCTTTGCCTTTAAAGAAGACGAAAACATAAAGGAAATGCAAAAGGTTTATCACAGAAGCCACCTCTCCGACGAATTTCAGCAGGAAGTTTGGAAGCAGGACAGTGGCGTATTGTAGTTCCTGCGTTATTCAACATCGATCCTTTTGTCTAACAATATTGTTGCACTGTGAGGAGGTAGAAGGAATAGCTCAAGGATTACTTTTGCAATATGGCGAAGTTATTATTGTTTAATAGTAAATGTTCATAACACTATTTCTCGTAAAAGAAAGAGGCTGATAGACTGACAGCTGTTCTTAACTGAAAGAAAATTACTGTACGTATCACATTTACTGTATTTTACTTTGCATTACTGGTTTCAGGTGGATTTATGACAATTGATAAAGGATGGATGTAACGTATGTATGCGACTGTTGTGTAACTTGAGGCAGTGTCATGAAGTAGAAGACAAAAAACAGCACTATTAGTACACACCGAATATTATCATTTTGAGAATATCAACACACATTGATGATGATGATGTTTGGTTTTTGGGGCGCTCAACTGTACGGTTATCAGCACCCGTACGGATTCCCAATCTTTACAGAGTCCTATGTCGTCATTTTCACGAATGATAATGAAATGATCAGGACAACACAAGTAGCCATTCCCCGGGCGGGGTAAATCCCCAGCCCGACGGGGAATCGAACCCGGGACCTCGCGATCCAGAGGCAGCAACGCTCACCACTAGACCACGAGATGCGGACAAAGCCAAAGGAGCGATCTGTTTGACTAGCTAAAACATTTAATAGCCAGGACTGCATAAATATTTCTTTGTTTAAAACTACCAGCTTTGACATATTTTGCTGATATGTTCAGAGCTTAAAAAATCGTTTCGCTATGAGACGTTTTCATTTACCGTCGGATCTCATGCCAAGTCGTCATTTACATAAAATCAGCACATTATAAGAGATTTGCCATGAGTAAAATCTTTAAACACATAAAGCACCTTGTGTAAGTGGTCATATTCATATACGTATCGCTCACAAATGCTTGTAACATCAGGAAAACACAGTACAGAGTAGCACGTCTGGTTACATCAGCACGACATATTCTAAACATTAATTAGTACAAATCTCTAACTCATGTGGACTTCTGACTTCATAGGTAAACGGTAATACAAACGTAAATACCTTTTTGTGATCACAGGTTCCTTTCCACTGGTATTTATATCAGGTACTATAGCCTGAACTAATCGAAGATGGAGTCTTAAAAGCCAACAAGTGCAAAGAATACATATACATAACGGTTCTGGCAATAGCGTCAAATTTTGTATAAATTTTTAAATTATTATTAATAATTGGCAACCAATGCTGTACAATCGCAATAAAGTCATGAGATGTGCAATTGACTCTTTTATTAGAACATGTTACGCGTTTCGGTATTACACCCATCTTCAGACATCACAAACTTCAACTCCTTCCTAACCAACCAGGCGTACAATCAGACGTACAGCCTGACCACCGGTGCACTCGTGGGTCATATTGGACCACGGCTTGTCCACAACATTGATGCCCAAATACTGCAGCCTCCAGCTGTGTCTGAGAGCGAATTGTCACCAACTCAGCTCACATCCACACACAAAGAGTTCACATTTCCTATTCGTACTAAAAGTGCTGAAAAATGCTCTACACAGACAAATGACTATCGACACACGCTACGGACTCTACTGTACACACTGACAAAAACATAAGAACTAATAAATACTACATTAACATGCAGAAATTGAAAAACTAAACGACCAAAGCACACAGATGAAACTTTATAAATCTGTCCTGGTCAGGAGCTCGTAAAAGTCACAAAATCGGTTACTTCTCTGTTACTCGGCTGGCGGCTGCTACTTGTCCTAAATAATGGAATTAGTTATATTCTTCCAGTAGCTGGCAGTAATTCAGACTGCCTACTCGTTTGTGTGTTCGTCCGCTTAGCACAGAGTTTTAGTTTACATGGTTTTTCAGTCATGTTAGACTTGCTACAGCATTTGATTTCAGCCTGACTTAAACCTCAACCGTTTGTTTAGCAAATTATTTATAGCTACATGCGTTAAGGAGTGAAAATTACATTGAGGCACTTACTTTAATGATCCACAGTGATGTTGTAGGTATCGGTTTTGATGGGCATATATATACATATATATATATATATATATATATATATATATATATATATATATATATATATATGTGTGTGTGTGTGTGTGTGTTGTGTGTGTGTGTGTGTGGGGGTGGGTGGGTGGGTGGGTGGGTGGGAGAGTGGGAGGGTGTGTGGGAAAGTATATGGAAGGCCATAGGCTGTGATATTAGTACTACGATATGAGCATATGCGACCTGTACGATTAGTAAACCAGCTTATGAAACTAAGCGAAGAATGGTAGCCTCAAATCCTGCTGTGAAGCAATTATAAAATATCTGTATTGATTTTGTGGGC
The DNA here is from genome assembly GCF_023864345.2 of Schistocerca serialis cubense. NCBI lineage: Eukaryota > Metazoa > Arthropoda > Insecta > Orthoptera > Acrididae > Schistocerca > Schistocerca serialis. The sequence continues at coordinate 730,703,779 of NC_064641.1, forward strand.
CGTTTTCCTCGCTCATGTTCAGGATACAAGTTCCCATCTGTGTGCCTGGCAGGAGTTATCAATTGTAATGGGGGAGGAAGGGGACATACCATTACGGCAACTCCTTACCAAACTTCTATCCAGCATGCGAGCATATTGCAAAGCATCCGTTGCCATCCATGATGATCACAAACCATATTAAGTACCAAATCCCACAATTTGTAATACCCAGGGGACCGTCATGAATTGTGTGACTTCAGTATAATTATTGTTTTTGTATAAATATCTTCGTGTAATTGTGTATTTCTTTCAGTTAAGTCTGTACTACACTAGTAAGTCGTCCTACATGTGCTCCAAGTTTCATCCAGTTATGTTACGTGGCAACATTTTTCTAAATTTTCTTTCGTCCTTTAAGTTTTACTACAGGATGATTCAGCTGCCCCTACCATTGGGTTTTATGCAACCTGCAATGGCACATGCAAGATTTTCATATTTATTCGCTCACTACACACAAACTATTAGCCCTACACAAAAGAAGAACAGGAATTTATGTAGGTAATTTAATGTAGTAAACCTTGTTCTGGGGTACGCTTTTGTCAGAGGACTTATTTTTTTATTCAAGAGAAACGTAGAAAAGGGCCTTTCAAATGGGTTTTTCTTGAATAACACATAAACCATGACCTCCAGTAAAAATATAGCTAAGATACTAAATTTAACTGCACTAAATTTCGTAATAAGGTCGGGTTCATTTTTCCTGTAGGACTAATTGTTCATAAATAGCGAGCGAGAAAGTATTAAAATCTTGAACAAGGTATTTGAAGAGAAAGAGAGTTGACAGAGTAGCATCACCTTAATATGTTCATTAAACTATCCACAAAAAGCAAATCCCTTTCAATATTTAAGACAGAAATCACGCTAAGGGCGTATACACTATGCTATAAATTGGTTAACGTACGAGCTGCATTAAAAGGCTCAGCTAGAAGGAAGTAAATTCTGAGATAAACAGAATTTGAGAACAACGTACTTACTGAGTGCAGAGTCTCATGAACATGCTATAGTTGCAGTGACAAGTGGCACTGAAACATGTTCATGAATATTAAAAGAGAGTATTGGTAGTTCATTTAAAATAAAAATAACGTAAATCTGGCAAATAAACGTGAGCATCAGACAGAATTTCCAAAGTCTAGGCTTTTATCAAAAATCATTACATACAACTGGAAGACAAGTTCATCTATAGATAACAACACATGCACTGGGAGAGGATTCACGAATAAGCACACATCATCTCGCTAAAGTAGGCTTGTTGGAAGTATGCTATATTAAAAGAATTGTAACAGCTTTACCAATAACGTGCTTTGAGAGAATAGCTCTGCTTCGGCAAATAAAACGAATTAATACATTTTAATTAATGCATTTTATATCCAAACAATACAAATATCGTACAATTTTTGCCTGTTGTCTCTTCCAGTACTAATCTACACTCCTGGAAATGGAAAAAAGAACACATTGACACCGGTGTGTCAGACCCACCATACTTGCTCCGGACACTGCGAGAGGGCTGTACAAGCAATGATCACACGCACGGCACAGCGGACACACCAGGAACCGCGGTGTTGGCCGTCGAATGGCGCTAGCTGCGCAGCATTTGTGCACCGCCGCCGTCAGTGTCAGCCAGTTTGCCGTGGCATACGGAGCTCCATCGCAGTCTTTAACACTGGTAGCATGCCGCGACAGCGTGGACGTGAACCGTATGTGCAGTTGACGGACTTTGAGCGAGGGCGTATAGTGGGCATGCGGGAGGCCGGGTGGACGTACCGCCGAATTGCTCAACACGTGGGGCGTGAGGTCTCCACAGTACATCGATGTTGTCGCCAGTGGTCGGCGGAAGGTGCACGTGCCCGTCGACCTGGGACCGGACCGCAGCGACGCACGGATGCACGCCAAGACCGTAGGATCCTACGCAGTGCCGTAGGGGACCACACCGCCACTTCCCAGCAAATTAGGGACACTGTTGCTCCTGGGGTATCGGCGAGGACCATTCGCAACCGTCTCCATGAAGCTGGGCTACGGTCCCGCACACCGTTAGGCCGTCTTCCGCTCACGCCCCAACATCGTGCAGCCCGCCTCCAGTGGTGTCGCGACAGGCGTGAATGGAGGGACGAATGGAGATGTGTCGTCTTCAGCGATGAGAGTCGCTTCTGCCTTGGTGCCAATGATGGTCGTATGCGTGTTTGGCGCTGTGCAGGTGAGCGCCACAATCAGGACTGCATACGACCGAGGCACACAGGGCCAACACCCGGCATCATGGTGTGGGGAGCGATCTCCAACACTGGCCGTACACCACTGGTGATCGTCGAGGGGACACTGAATAGTGCACGGTACATCCAAACCGTCATCGAACCCATCGTTCTACCATTCCTAGACCGGCAAGGTAACTTGCTGTTCCAACAGGACAATGCACGTCCGCATGTATCCCGTGCCACCCAACGTGCTCTAGAAGGTGTAAGTCAACTACCCTGGCCAGCAAGATCTCCGGATCTGTCCCCCATTGGGCATGTTTGGGACTGGATGAAGCGTCGTCTCACGCGGTCTGCACGTCCAGCACGAACGCTGGTCCAACTGAGGCGCCAGGTGGAAATGGCATGGCAAGCCGTTCCACAGGACTACATCCAGCATCTCTACGATCGTCTCCATGGGAGAATAGCAGCCTGCATTGCTGCGAAAGGTGGATATACACTGTACTAGTGCCGACATTGTGCATGCTCTGTTGCCTGTGTCTATGTGCCTGTGGTTCTGTCAGTGTGATCATGTGATGTATCTGACCCCAGGCATGTGTCAATAAAGTTTCCCCTTCCTGGGACAATGATTTCACGGTGTTCTTATTTCAATATCCAGGAGTGTATTTTCAGGAGAAAGAAAACTCCGAATTAAAAATTAATTTAATTAAAGCTTGCCCGTAGCCAGTTTTCGATATTTCAGGTTATTTTCGTGTATTTTAATTTCGTCTTTTAATTTTAATGTATTTTCATCGCAGCTTTGAAAAAAATCAACACCAGTATTAATTTTATCATTTTTGATTTCTGCTTTCTGAAATTATATTTAAGTCGCAGACTGAGTGTTGTGTCGTTTCTGCAGATAGACTCCCTTCTTGCAAGTCCAGCGTCCTTTCAAAATACTATTTCATCATTGCAGTCACGTCAGAGAATATACGCAGCCACTTTTCTTTGATCTGTCGGCGCGCGTTATTTGTTCAGGAGCAGTCTGTTAATGGTTTTGGTGTACGTTTAACAGTCTCTCTATATTGAAAGTAAGTCAGTATTAAGCCTGTAACATCAGAATGACTTTCACAGAGAATGCTCCAAGAATTAGCGACCACTAAACCGATATTAGTGAATCGAGAAATAACCACTTACAGGAAACATTTTTGAGCAACTAAAAGCTGTTCTCCCATAGTCCTCCAAAAAGGAAAACCAATAAAACAAAAACAAAAACTGCACCTACTCCTGCAAAGAGTGTTGAAAATATATCAGGAGGATTGTATGTTAAAGCACGGAAAGTTAGCTCACTGGGCGTGGATGTGAAATGGAATCTGACTTAGTCGTCTTGTGATGGATCATTATGAAAAAATCTTTAACTGGACATTACACGACTCGGAGAGCTGTGACCGTCTTGCGTTTATCGAACTCCACTGGAGGACGGGAAGGAGATCAAAGCACATTGACGTCGGAGAGTATCCGGTCCCTCTAGTTGTTTGAAATTTTGGGTCTTTGGCCTAGACGAGGGAGAAATCTTTGTGATGATTTCGACGGATGAAATCGTCTCGGGTCATCAGTCGAATGGTTGCATCATCTTGAAGCAAAGTTTCAGAATTTATTATCTATACCTTCAGGAGAAGCGACTGCGCCTGAAGATCACGATGGGCAGTCTCTTTGAACCATCGCTCAGCTGACAACTCAAGATTGCATCAATGACTGAAGGTTGATTTCAAGGGACAAGCTGTTACGTTCGAATCTGTGCTAATAAATCCCCTTGGCCAGTTAGTTCAGGGACTAACCTCGCACAGAATCGTATTGGTCGCTATTTCTGAGGAAGTCTCGGTAGAAACCCAGCACAGAGTACAAAGGATAGGCGAAAAGATTTCAACCAACCAGTGAAATAATGTTTTTCTTTACATTACATACAAAGTAATTTCTTAAAATGTAAAGAAAAACCTTCAGATTCTGTCACAAGTCATTTTTTTAAAAATAAAAATAAAAAACAATTTATTTCGAACCCTGAAGGCTCATTCTTAGGTGTTTAACATATTATTTCGCCATTACTTTTACATGTCAGTTACCACTGTACCTACGAAAAGTTTACTTTGTGATGAAACAGTCGTGAGTGTAATGAACACTTATACAAAAATTACTTATTGGTTCCGTTATCAGTTGCATAGAACTGTTATGGAAAATTCACGTTGTAAAAACACAACTTTTTATGTAGTTTATACCACTTACTTTTCGATCTCTCAGGTCTTTTCAATTTTCCCTATATATTTCAAGTAAGCAGATTTCATCCCTGAAATGAGACTGTAATATCTACAATATACTACGATACTTTAATGCTTTCAAAGTGTTTTTGACGACATTTTTTTAACATGGGGTTTGGGGGAACTGAGATGGTACTAATCTCTCGCTGAATGTTCCACCAATACATTATTCAGATCACTGTCTTTTGTCACTGGCAAAGAATTTAATAGAGAAGTGGTGTCCTAATTATCAATTCTTACTTTTTATACTGTATCAAAGCGAGTTATAAAGTATTTTTTAATCCAGGTAGTCCATAATCTTTATGTAGTATTCGTTCAGTTTCTATTATCTTTTGCAACCTAATGTGACAGTACCCCACTTTGGGCTGAAAGGGATCCGTCCGATCCATTTCATACGTTAGTTTCACTTAGTTGAGCTGTTTCTGAATTTTTGGTGCCTATAGCTTCTCGTACGTGACAGAAGTGAGCCTCAAGGAAGGAAGAGGCATGCTTTCCTTTTCTCTCTCTCTCTTTCCATCATTACATCTATGTTTCGTTATCCTTTTTCCCATGTCCTAACCGCATGCTTTGATTCTGTACGTATGGTTTGTGTGTGTGTAAGACGAGCGTTTCTTTTTCTAGTGATCGAAGGATGTCTTGTAGTCTGTTAGGGCAGAGAGGTCTACCAACAAGTAGAGAGAGAGAGAGAGAGAGAGGGTTGCTTTTGTACGAGAGTTTCCGTAACGGCTGATATCAGACAATAGTGGTCTTTGGCTTAGTGCGCTCTCCCTCTCTGGCGACCTGAGCAGGCGAGCTCTGGTTAATCGAATCGCCGAATACTCTCGTTCGAACTCTTGGTAAGTCAGGTAGCTTCACTTTCAGACACTCCGTAATGTGGATACAGGCACTGGAGTGGTCTCCGTATACTTTCGTTTTCTAGTTATTCGTTCTGAACATAATTTTGCATGTTTTCGAGTGTTTCTGATGGTTACATGAATAGCACTTCGTCTATAGATCGTTTCGCTATCACGTGGGCTGATAAGACAAAGGAAGCATGCATGGTTAGATATTTTGGCAGGTTGTTTGACCTTCAACGCTTTAGGTAAGTTAAAGGGGTCAGTTTTCGCTTAACTCTGTTCTCGTATTCTAAACTTGACTATTTTTAACGGACTTTTGCAATTTGGTCTTTGTTTCGGCCACATTTTCGTGTGATACTGCTACAGGATCGATTTCTTTTGCTTTCGTAGTCTTTCATAAGTGATCATACCTTCCGTGCTTGTCCAGAATTTGGGTGATTTTTCATTAAGATGTGATTATGAGTTTAAATACTTGGATTTGGTGCTTCTCATAGTCGTCAGTGTTCTAACGTGTTCACTAAAGTATGCTGAAGTGGCTATCAGTATGCAACATTGAATTGTGTGAAGTTTTCTTCATAAAATGAATGCCCACTCGTGTATCTAAATTTTGTGTGTTCTATTTTCCGCTGTAATGTCTTTTCGGGATTTTCTTACGTGACTGTTTCTACCCGCACTAATACTGATCAGATTATGCTAGGTGATGTCGCAGCTTTCTGTAATCGATTGCTCTATTAATTTGAGGCAGGACTAGAACTGATGCATGTCGCAGAGTTTTACTAAACCGTATTTTTCTCAATTTATGGAAGTTACAAAGTTCTAATACCTGTTCATTTTAATGACTTATTTTTCTCCCCAGCCTGCCATAGCTTCAATAATTACACTGGTGTGGTAGCTCCTCTCGTGCTAAATCTATTTTTCTTTGAGGGATCCAGTGTTTGAGCTCACATTTAATCGCTTTCATTATGAATCCCCATGTTTTCTTCCCTGCTTTCACATCGCGATACAACGACCTCAGTTTTATTTAAAATAAACGGGAGTACATGCCCCATTATTGTATGTTTACGGTTAACCTGTTCGTATTTGACTTTACGCCAACACCCACTGCTGACCATTAAAATTGCAACAGCATGAATGCGGTCTGGCCGGGGTAGCCGAGCGGTTCTAGGCGCTACAGTCTGGAACCGCGCGACCACTGAGGTCACAGGTTCGAATCCTGCCTCGGGCATGGATGTGTGTGATGCCCGTAGGTTAGTTAGGTTTAAGTATTTCTAAGCTCTAGGGGACTGATGACTTCAGAAGTTAAGTCTCATAGTGCTCAGAGCCATGAATGCGGGTTGCAAATTGCACCGAATGTCAAGAAGTGAAATACAAGCTTGGATTTGCAGATATGCAAACTATTTACAACGACTTCTGCGTTCTGTGTGTGAGGAAAGATTACGCACCTGGTTCTCATTGGAAAATGGCGTTTGCATGTTGGTGGTTTGCGAGAAGATCATGTTATGACTCGTAAAGATCATGTTATGTGAGCTGGGAAATGTCTGCTAGCGCGCGTAGGAATTTGATCATGGCCTATAGGGACTGGAAAAAAGAAACCCCCGTCATGAAGGAATTATCTCAATGGCACGGTAATCGGCAGATGTGTTGTACATATACAGCCAAACAAGAGATTACTGTTTCAGGAAAACTGGATTATTTTTCCGAGAGAAAGAGCTTCACGTATTGAGCAAGTCATGCGAGCAGTTATTCGTCTTGACATCGATTGATGCAGTTGTTGGACGTTCGCCTGTGGGATATCGCACCAATTCTGTCCAGTTGGCACATTAGACCGCAGAAACCTCGAGATGGTTGGAGGGTCCTACCCATAATGCTCCAAAGTTTCTCAATTGGGGAGAGATCCGGTTACGTTGCTGGCCAAGGTAGAGTTTGACAAGCAGGAAAATAAGCAGTAGAGCTTCTCGCCGTGTGTGGGCGGGCATTATCTTGCTGAAATGTAAGCCCCTAATGGTTTGCTATGCAGGGAAACAAAAGGGGGCGTAGAATTGTAATCTTTACTTTACATCACATCTACCGATTTCAGTCCCATTCGGTTTATTCCTTCGTGATGATTCGTTCTTTTTTTGTCTTAGAGTACATTATCGCTCTGCAGCGTAGGACCGTACAACCACGCCACAGACCTTCAGTCAGGAAATTGCTATATTTGTAGTAAGACAAGTATCTGCATATTCAGTGTGACAACGTCTACATTTACATCTACATCTACATCGATACTCTGCAAATCACATTTAAGTGCCTGGCAGAGGGTTCATCGAACCACCTTCACAATTCTCTATTATTCCAATGTCGTATAGCTCGCGGAAAGAATGAACACCTATATCTTTCCGTACGAGCTATGATTTCCCTTATTTTATCGTGGTGATCGTTCCTTCCTATGTAGGTCGGTGCCAACAAAATATTTTCGCATTTGGAGGAGAAAACTGGTAATTAGAATTTCGTGAGAAGATTCCGTCGCAACGAAAACGCCTTTCTTTTAATGATTTACAGCCCAAATCCCGTATCATTTCTGTGACACTCTCTCCCATATTTCGCGATAATACAAAACGTGCTGCCTTTCTTTGAACTTTTTCGATGTACTCCGTCAGTCCTACCTGGTAAGGATCCCACACCGCACAGCAGTATTCTAAAAGAAGACGGACAAGCGTAGTGTAGGCAGTCTCCTTAGTAGGTCTGTTACGTTTTCTAAGTGTCCAACCAATACAACGCAGTCTTTGGATAGCCTTCCCCATAACTTTTTCTATGTGTTCCTTCAAATTTAAGTTGTTTGTAATTATAATACCTAGGTATTTAGTTGAAATTAGGGCTTTTAGATTAGACTGATTTATCGTGTAACCGAAGTTTAAAGAGTTCCCTTCAGCACTCACGTGGATGGCCTCACACTTTTCGTTATTTATGGTCAACTGCCACTTTTCGCACCATTCCGATATTTTATTCTAAACCGTTTTGCAGTTTGTTTCGATCTTCTGATGACTTTATTAGTCTATAAACGACAGCTTCATCTGCAAACAGCCGACAACGGCGGATCAGATTGTCTCCCAAATCGTTTATATAGCTAAGGAACAGCAACGGGCCTGTAACACTTCCTTGGTGAAAGCCAGAAATCTGTTTTACTCGATGACTTTCCATCAGTTACTACCAACTAAAAGGTATCAGATAGATTATATAATGGTAAGACAGAGATTTAGGAACCAGGTTTTAAATTGTAAGACATTTCCAGGGGCAGGTGTGGTCTCTGACCACAATCTATTGGTTATGACCTGTAGATTAAAACTGAAGAAACTGCAAAAAGGTGGGAACTGAAGGAATGGGACCTGGATAAACTGAAAGAACCAGAAGTTGTACCGAGTTTCAGGGAGAGCATAAGGGAACAATTGACAGGAATGGGGGAAAGAAATACAGTAGAAGAAGAATGGGTAGCTTTGAGGGATGAAGTAGTGAATGCAGCAGAGAATAAAGTAGGTAAAAAGACGAGCACTGTAAGAAATCCTTGGGTAACAGAAGAAATATTGAACTTAATTGATGAAAGGAGAAAATATAAAAATGCAGTAAATGAAGCAGGCAAAAAGGAATACAAACGTCTCAAAAATGAGATCGACAGGAAGTGCAAAATGGCTAAGCAGGCATGGCTAGAGGACAAATGTAAGGGTGTAGAGGCTTATCTCACTAGGGGTTAGATAGATACTGCCTACAGGAAAATTAATGAGACCTTTGGAGATAAGAGAACCACTTGTATGAACATCAAGAGCTCAGATGGAAACCCAGTTCTAAGCAAAGAAGGGAAAGCAGAAAGGTGGAAGGAGTATATAGAGGGTCTATACAAGGGCAATGTACTTGAGGACAATATTATGGAAATGGAAGAGGATGTAGATGAAGATGAAATGGGAGATACGATACTGCGTGAAGAGTTTGACAGAGCACTGAAAGACCTGAGTCGAAACAAGGCCCCGGGAGCAGACAACATTTCATTAAAACTACTGACGGCCTTGGGAGAGCCAGTCCTGACAAAACTCTACCATATGGTGAGCAGGATGTATGAAACAGGCGAAATACCCTCAGACTTCAAGTAGAATATAATAATTCCAATCCCAAAGAAAGCAGGTGTTGCCAGATGTGAAAATTACCGAACAATCAGTTTAATAAGCCACAGCTGCAAAATACTAACACGAATTCTTTACAGACGAATGGAAGAACTAGTAGAAGCCGACCTCGGGGAAGATCAGTTTGGATTCCGTAGAAATGCTGGAACACGTGAGGCAATACTGACCTTACGACTTATCTTAGAAGCTTGATTAAGGAAAGGCAAACCTACGTTTCTAGCATTTGTAGACTTAGAGAAAGCTTTTGATAATGTTGACTGGAATACTCTCTTTCAAATTCTAAAGGTGGCAGGGGTAAAATACAGGAAGCGAAAGGCTATTTATAAGTTTTACAGAAAACAGATGGGAGTTATAAGAGTCGAGGGACATGAAAGGGAAGCAGTTGTTGGGAAGGGAGTAGGACAGGGTTGTAGCCTCTCCCCGATGTTATTCAATCTGTATATTGAGCAAGCAGTAAAGGAAACGAAAGAAAAATTCGGAGTAGGTATTAAAATCCATGGAGAAGAAATAAAAACATTGAGGTTCACCGATGACATTGTAATTCTGTCAGAGACAGCAAAGGACTTGGAAGAGCAGTTGATGGAATGGATAGCGTCTTGAAAGGAGGATATAAGATGAACATCAACAAAAGCAAAACGAGGGTAATGGAATGTAGTCGAATTAAGTCGAATGATGCTGAGGGAATTAGATTAGGAAATGAGACAATTAAAGTAGTAAAGGAGTTTTGCTATTTGGGGAGCAAAATAACTGATGATGGTCGAAGTAGAGAGGATATAAAATGTAGACTGGCAATGGCAAGGAAAGCGTTTCTGAAGAAGAGAAATTTGTTAACATCGAGTATAGATTTAAGTGTCAGGAAGTCATTTATGAAAGTATTTGTATGGAGTGTAGCCATGTATGGAGGTGAAACGTGGACGATAAATAGTTTGGACAAGAAGAGAATAGAAGCTTTGGAAATGTGGTGCTACAGAAGGATGCTGAAGATTAGATGGGTAGATCACATAACTAATGAGGAAGTATTGAATAGGATTGGGGAGAAGAGAAGTTTGTGGCACAACTTGACCAGAAGAAGGGATCGGTTGGTAGGACATGTTCTGAGGCATCAAGGGATCACCAATTTAGTATTGGAGGGCAGCGTGGAGGGTAAAAATCGTAGAGGGAGACCAAGAGATGAATACACTAAGCAGATTCAGAAGGATGTAGGTTGCAGTAGGTACTGGGAGATGAAGAAGCTTGCACAGGATAGAGTAGCATGGAGAGCTGCATCAAACCAGCCTCAGGACTGAAGACCACAACAACAGCAACAACTACTACGAACTGTGACCTCTCTCGACAGGAAATCACAAACCCAATCACATAACTGAGACGATATTCCATAAGCACGCAATTTCCCTACGAACCGCTTGTGTGGTACAGTGTCAAAAGCCTTCCGGAAATCCAGAAATACGGAATCGATCTGGAATCCCTTGCCAATAGCACTCAACACTGCATGTGAATAAAGAGCTAGTTGTGTTTCACAGGAACGATGTTTTCTAAACCCATATTGACTGTGTGTCAATAGACTGTTTTCTTCGAGGTAATTCATAATGTTCGAACACAATATATGTTCCAAAATCCTGCTGCATATCGACGTTAACGATAGGGGCCTGTAATTTAGTGGATTACTCCTACTACCTTTTTTGAATATTGGTGTGACTTGTGCAACTTTCCAGTCTTTGGGTACGGATCTTTCGTCGAGCGAACGGTTGTATATGATTGCTAAGTAATGAGCTAATGCATCAGCATACTCCGAAAGGGACCTAATTGGTATACAGTCTGGACCAGAAGACTTGCTTTTATTAAATGATTTAAGTTGCTTCACTACTCCGAGGATATTTACTTCCACGTTACCCTTGTGGACAGCTGTTCTCGATTCGAATTCTGGAATATTTACTTCGTCTGGAGCACTTCGGAATGTCAGAACGCCAACCACTGCAGCAGGTTCTCTTGACACGGCAACAGACTGGCGCAAGCCGCATAATAACAACACTTAATGCAGGAGGTACACCATTTGCCTTTTCAGACGATTCCCAGTTCCGTGTACAGAATCACGACCAACATATCCGTATGTGGTGACTCCGAAGAGAAACAACATTGGCAGGTTGGATTTCAAAATAGTTCAAATGGCTCTGAGCACTATGGGACTTGACATCTGTGGTCATCAGTCCCCTAGAACTTAGAACTACTTAAACCTAACTAACCTAAGGACATGACACACATCCATGCCCGAGGCAGGATTCGAACCTGCGACCGTAGCAGTCAGGTTGGATTTATCACCATCGTTCGTGACCAGTGTGCCAGCTGGTACACAAATGACCTCTGGTTCACACAGCACGTAGCATGGACAGCAACCGTATTAAGGCCTCTTGTAAAGCTCTGTATATGGGAGGCTCGTGACGTTGTATACAAGATAACTGAATACCGCATGTTGCATAAGCTGTTCTGGCTTACGGCGATACGGAGGGTAAAAGACTGTAGCTGGGATTCCCGTGTTTGCTGTAAAATCCATGGTGTGTTCTGTATTTGTGTGGCTGCTCCAAGAATTCTTGCAATTAATTATGCTCCATATTCAACAAGGGTAGAATGCACCTCAGATTTCATCTCGCTCCAGCGAAAGAAGTCTGATCGGGCGAGGTCCGGAAATCTTGCAGGCCAGTGCACAGGTCATCCCAGTCCTAACCGCCGTTTGCCATAAGTACTGGTTATTACTGCTCGGACTGGTTCTGCAAAGTGTGCTGGGGCCCCATCAAGCTGAAACTACATCCTCCTGATATCTAGGGGTTCCTCCTCCAATAACGTTGGCTGCTGAACAGCTGAACTTCCCAGAACGCCCTGTACCCTGACTTCCTGAGTCGTGCCGACAACATGTAAGGCCCAAATAAGTGGTCGTCCACGATATCGGCCCACATGTTTACTGCAAAACCTCTTCGATGTTCTCGCACAACTTTAATACGTGCGTTTTCATCCGACCATACAAGGAAATTGTGAGACAACGACTTTTATCTGCCCCACTAGTGTATTACCTACACAAGCGCAGCGCTCACGCAATATGGGTTTCCGACAAGAGGTTGCTTTACGAAATAAAGTTTTTTTACCTCTTATGAAATTTTTTAACATAGAATATAGATTTAAATGTTAGGAAGTCTTTTCTGAAAGTATTTGTGTGGAGTGTTTGTGTGGAAGTGAATCGTGGATGATAAACAGTTTCGACAGAAAATGAATTGAGGTTTCTAATTGTGGTGCTACAGAAGAATGTTGAAGATTAGATAGTCAGATGACGTAACTAATGAGGAGGTAATGAATAGAACTGGATATACAAGAATTTTGTGGCACAACCTGACTAGAAGAAGGGTTTGGTTGACAGACCACATTCTGAGACATCAAGGGATCACAGAATTCGTATTAGAGGGAAGTGTGTGTAGGGGGTTCAAATGGCTCTGAGCACTATGGGACTTAACATCTCATGTCATCAGTCCCATAGAACTTAGAACTACTTAAACCTAACTAACCTAGGGACATCACACACATCCATGCCCGAGGCAGGATTCGAACCTGCGACCATAGCGGTCACGCGGTTCCAGACTGAAGCGCCTAGAACCGCTCGGCCACCGGCGGCCGGCCTGTGTGTAGGGGGATGGGGTAAAAATCGTAGAGGGAGACCAAGAGATGAATAGGGTAAGCAGATTCAGAAGCATATAGATTGCAATAGTTATTCGGACATGAAGAGGCTCGCACAGGATTGGCAGGATTGGAGTAGCAGCGAGAGCCGCATCGAAGCAGTCTTCGGACTGAAGACCATAACAACAATAACATCCCTCTTAGTTTGGGCACTGAACTTTTGAACTGAGTTATTTACACCTCTTTATAATTGACTTCTCCATATAATTGTATGTATGAACAAAGTAGAAAGTAATATCTTTTTTAATTTAATGTATTATCCTTTAGCTTACCCAATACAGACAGCTCATACTTATATAAAACATACAGATATATTAGAAAACTGGTTACAGATCACTACTTAAGGAACACTTTTGTGCAGTTCTTTGTCAGTGATACGGTTGTCTTATATGTAGATACCTGCGGTTACAGTGAATCTGTACATCTTGTAGGAAAGTTTAGTGATCCTGTGTTGTTAATAAAGCCGTGACATAGGTTGACAACGGATTACCAAAACGCACAAATTCTTGTAAAAGAATTGTAGAGCTTCCATGTAGTCTGGGGCACACAAAGAAAAGGTGATATGCGTCTTCTAATCCTCCACAAGAGCAGAAATATGTCTCTACGATGTGCAGTCTGTGAAGATGTTTACGAAAACACTCATGGTTTAAATCAGAGTCTGGCTTATAGAGAGGCGAGAAGCCTAGGCATTGAACTTGTACGAGATTTCGTGGAATAGGGGGCCCATGGGGGAATTATTGCCTACTTCTTTCCGTTGTGTCTCGTTTTTTGTTCCCATTCCAGTTGCAAGTATTCTGTTACCGCTCAAGTTTAGAAAAAAATACAGAACACTTTTAGCGACTAGAGATAGGACGTTCATATCCACAGGACATGTATGTTCTGCAGAAATGATTAGCATTTGAAACATGATGGCCTGTAGGTTCAGGGTCAACATCGATACTGCGGCGCAGTAACATCCACCGTTAAGATGTGCCTGCGGCTCTCGTTGTCGCTATAAACCGAAGGTAATGGATCAGTGTGACCTGAGCAGACGTACAGAATGCCTCGAAGATATATGCGCGAACCGTACCGTCATATCAGTGAGTTTGAAACAGGGAGCATTATTGCACGACAGAATGTGATGCATCCATCCGGGAAACCGCTGCTCGTGTGGGACAAAGTGTTTCGGTAGAGCAACGAGTGTGTGCAGAATGGCTCACGGAAGGCCGTAGAACAAAACGAGATGAGTCAGGTCAGGTCGCATGATCAAGACCACCCTCCGAAAAGATTAACACCTCGTCCGAATGGCATTGCAGGATAGATCTGCGTCCCCCTCGGGTCTGGTGCAACGGTGGAATACATCGAACACTATCACGGCTGGCAGTCCGTCGCCGTTTATTGCGCCATGGGTTACGTGCGCGTCATCCACTTCTACCTTGCAGAAACATGCTAGACGGTTATGGTGTATGAAACGACGTCGCTGTGGACAGGAATGACATCATTTAGATTTTTCGAACGAATACAGGGCCTATTTGTTTGAAATTATGTCCGCAGTTTGGTTCGCCGCAGACTAGGCAGCAGCATCACAGTGACTGCATTCGCATGAGACGTATGGTATTGACTCAAGGCATTATGGTGTGGGGTGCTATTTGGTATAACCACAGTTGGTGCGTGTCCAGAGCACTCTGACCAGAGTGACCTATAGCCATACTCTTCCTGCGCAACACCCTCGACGCCAGTTTTCAGCAAGACAATGCACGACCACATGTTGCTGCACAGACACGTGTCTTCTTGGTGTTACAGGACGTCAGCCTCTTGCCATGGCCGCCAGGTCACGAGACTTGTCGCCAATCGAAATGTGGTATGGGATATAGTGAAACGACAAGTGCAGCTCTGTGATCTAGTACTAAGCACCACAAATGACTTTCGAACCAGGTGAATGCAGCATGGATGGCAATCCTCTTCACACACAAGCAAAATTTTTCTATTATTTAAAACATCTGTTTTTATAATGACGTGGCATATGGCTGTCGTAAATGAGCATTGTAATGGTAGTTTTCCTTCTACTACTCCTCTGGACACTGGGACTCAAAGCAACTTGATATATGGACACGAAAGTAATAAAGCTAATTTAAGTTTTTCTGTACTTACTTAAGATTTAGATACATTACTTACAGAGTACGACAAAAGTATGACACAAGAAAAGCAGTTTCAGTCGTCAGTATTTCTGAAATTGTGGTGGCACATCGCAATCACTCTTCAGTTGTGGAAGTCAAAGAAGCATTTTCTCTCGTTAGTGATAGTTGGCATTCAGAGCAAACGAACTTGGTTTTAGATTTTCAGCCCTCGTTTCAGCATCTCGTCCGCTTATTTTTTATCTGCAAGTGTCCAGTTGCAGAGAGGCAAATGTCTACTCTCACTTTTCCTAACATCTCTGTTGGGGACTTAGCTTTGTTCATTTCCAAGGAGCTACTTCATGAGATTCAATTTCAGAGTCTGAAGAGTAAATGTACTTTCTTGCTGCAGTTGCAGCTGAACTCGGGGATTCACCGATACAAAACTTAAAATTCATTACAGCCATTATTGATTTCTTACTAGCACCTAGTGCCTGCTGGTCCTTTCTGTTCTGAATCCACTAGTTCACAATTGACATGTCAACGAAATGGAAGAAAAGTCTCACAGGCCACACCCTAGTGCGTGTAGCTATTCGATAGTAAGAAATCGTTCTGTCATGTAAATACACACCTCCCACTGATTTGTTTTCATCGCAGAACATTTACGTTGACGCAGTCCATTGAATTCTGTCCCACTATTTTACTATATTGGTGGAATCAGAACCAGAGAAAGTAGATGCTACTGTAACAGAACGATTATTATTGATCCTCTTCAGAACAGAAATGTTCCCACCGTCTCTGACGAATTCATCAAAGGAACTTCTATCTCTCTTCATCAGTTCTTTATCTCTATCAGAAACCGAATATGGACAGCTAAAACGGTTGCTGATGCATGTAATTGCCTTTCCAACAGGTACTGTAGTAGTAGAATGGATGTGAAATATCTATCAAAATACACAACATGCTCGCTGGAAACCTTGCTCTCCACCAGTTTCTTGGCCATAGAACCTCCCAAACCAAGCACTGGTTCTGATTGCCGAATGACCAAGTGCTGGCTCCATCGTAAATAAAAAAGTCAAATACCAGTCCATCAGCAGTTGTCGGCACAAAATTCTTCAAACCGACTGGATTTGGCTTATAATTTACGTACTGTCAATCACTGTTGCGCTTTCCATAATTTATTATTTGCCTTATTTTAACACGAAATACTCAGGTCATTTACAAAGCGCAAGTAGTTCCTCAATTTGAACACGGTTCCTCGTAGTTACAGTTACAGCAGGGACTCTCAATATGCTCCGAAAATACATACTCAGTCTTGGTACTTTCATGCAATCTGTTATTATGTATGCACAAACAAACTTCTTAATTTCAGTAGCTGTTGGAGTTTAGAGGAATCTGATTCTGTTGAAGAGCCTTTATGTTTGTCCGGTAAGCAATGAGATGCCACATGTCATTTTCAAAATACTGTTGTGAATTTCTTAAGAGTGTCCACAGTTCCCTGCTTCCCACTGACCACTTCTCCACGGTAATATGGTCTGTCCAATCGATAACAGATGCTTTTTTCCAAATATTTGTCTAGATATGACCTTTGATTCACCAACCGCCCTTTTTCTCGTTGCTGAAGTGCTTGTACATGAATTCTTATCTTTGGTTTCGTTCTGGAAGAAGAAAATAGAAATAAAAAAAACTTAGTTTATATATGAAACATTAGAAATTCAATATTTTTCCTTATTTTCAGTACTTTTTGAGTAAGTACCTCAGAAGTCGTCTGTTGTAGCAAATGAAAATAATAATGTAATTTTTATTGGGTCTGGTGAACTATCATTTTCTATGTCAGGTACACACAACTCCGTATTTACAGTAATGGCAAGATCTTCCTCACCTGAAAAGTTCCATTTCTCAATTAAATAACTGCCCTTTCCTATTACTTTTATCAGTTTCTTTCGGTTTCAGCTACTGTGAATGGTTTCTTTAATTACTGCATTAGTTGGGAGAAAAAACAGCTGTGAAGTTCTACAGCGAATAACAAAGTAATATTTAAAAAATTATTACTATGATTTACAATGAACAGCTAATTTGATACATCTCAAAAAGTAATGAGAAGCACAGGTATCTTTCAGAATAGATACTGTGCTCAGAGAAATTAGTCAGTGATCAAAAATAAACAGAGCACCGACCATCTGTGCAGCTGGCTGGACTTCATTGTTTATTTTTGAAAATAATTAAAAGCAGTGGTCTTAGTTTACTACATAGACTGTAACATTATTTGTTAATCTGTTTCCATAAACGATGACGATAAATAAAACGCGACTGCTACGGTCGCAGGTTCGGATCCTGCCTCGGGCATGGATGTGTGTGGTGTCCTTAGGTTAGTTAGGTTTAAGTAGTTCTAAGTTCTAGGGGACTGATGACCACAGATGTTAAGTCCCATAGTGCTCAGAGCCATTTTTTGATAAATAAAAAGAGAAAAAGATGACATTCTTACTTATGTTTCTTCCTGCAAGACATTGCAGAGAGATCACCCGACGCGGCCACCATGACGCAGCGAGTGGGACGTCTCATTGTAGCCAACAGCACAAATCAAATATCACTGAGAAAAAAAAACTGCGAAAACAGCTAAGATGTCTAGCGTACTGGACACATGATTACATTGTAGAAGAAACTGTAATTACACTTAGCGCAAAACAGAGAAATGACGTCCAGCCGGCTGGACGCGGGGGAATGAAGAGACAATATCACAGGACCCCACTCGCGCCTCATACGTGTCGATGCCATCACACATGGAACAAGTTATCAAGGCCCATTGCGGATCCTGTGCCTCTACGCAACAGGATACATGCTGGACCGAGGTGACTGAAATGCTGATCATTTCTGCAGAATATACTAATGTACATGCCCTGTGAATACGAACGATCTACCTCTAGTCATTCGAGAAGTTCTGTTTTTTTTCTGAACGTGAGTGTACGTCGTGCAATTCACATTTGGGATTGCAGTCCAGATGGCATGTACTGTCAAAGCAGCTTCCCTGGGTATGGGGTCGACAGCTTCATTGCCGGTGATCCCTTAGTGTGACTTCGCACAAGAGAAATTATAAAATGACTTTTATCTTAATAATATGAATATTTAAATAAGTATTTGGAGAGAGAGAGAGAGATTGATTTTTGATTGAGATTTTTACTTTAATTCGTAATTGGTACCTGAATTTTGGTTGGTTGGTTGGTTTGGGGAAGGAGACCAGACAGCGTGGTCATCGGTCTCATCAGAATAGGGAAGGATGGGGAAGGAAGTCGGCCGTGCCCTTTCAGAGGAACCATCCCGGCATTTGCCTGGAGTGATTTAGGGAAATCACGGAAAACCTAAATCAGGATGGCCGGACGCGGGATTGAACCGTCGTCCTTCCGAATGCGAGTCCAGTGTCCCTGAATTTTGGTTGCTGCCTCCTTGCATGATCAGCTTCTGCACCAGTTGGTGACGTATTATAATTTGGAGGAAGTTATTGTTCTTTAAGGTTTAAAATACGACTCTGTTAGTTACTTGGCTGTATTGCGGAAAGGTTTGAGCCCACGTTTTCGTAGCTTTTCATACCTAAGGGACCACTGTTATAAGTAAATAAGATCAAACAGCAATCTGCTTTTCTTGAGAAAAGGAGATTGCTTGGCACACAAACTTCCTTCAATCCTCACGTCCTGCTACATCAAAATTGTTCAGTGGAGTTCAGCACCATACTATTGTACAAGAACATAATCCAATTATTGTAATTAATAAATTATGAAAGGTTGTTACTTATTGAACGAAAACTATAGAGAATGCAGTTCTTTTCCTGTATTTTAGTGAACTTTGTACACTTACAATTCTGTCGATTAATAGACGGCGACGACAATGAAGTTCACCTCCTTTTCCAAAAACAAGATTTTTCTATTCTTCGCCGGCCGGAGTGGCCGAGCGGTTCTAGGCGCTTCAGTCTGGAACCGCGCGATCGCTACGGGAGCAGCTTCGAATTCTGCCTCGCGTATGAATGTGTGTGATGTCCTTAGGTTAGTTAGGTTTAAGTAGTTCTAAGGTCTAGGATACTGACGACCTCAGCAGTTAAGTCCCATTGTGCTCAGAGCCATATGAACCATTTTTGATATAGCGACGATGTGTGTCAAATTGGCGAGTAGGATCGTCAAAATCGCAAGGTGGTTGGAGGGCCATGCCCATACTGCTCCATAGGTTCTGAATTGGGAAGAGATCCGGCGACATTGCTAGCCGAGGTAGCGTTTGACATATACGAAGACGAGTAGTAGAAAATCTCGCTGAGTAGGGGGAGATACTATGTCGCCGAAATGTAAGCTCAGGGTTGCTCACCATAAAGGGCAACAAAATGCGTAAAATATCGTCGACGTTCCACTGTGCCGTAAGCGTGTCTCGAATGACAGCTAGGGGGTCCTGCTATGAAAAGAAATGGCAACCCGGACTATCAGCCCTGGTTGTCAGGCCCTATTGCCAGTGACAGACAGGGTGGTGTTCAACCACTGTCTGTGTCGTCTCGAGATACGTCTTCGCTGATCATCTGGATTCAGTTCGAATCGGACCTTGTCAAATGAAGACCGTTCTGCTCTAGTCAATAAGATTCCAGGCGGAAGGCCGGCCGCAGTGGCCGTGCGGCTCTAGGCGCTGCAGTCTGAATTCGAGCGACCGCTGCGGTCGCAGGTTCGAATCCTGCCTCGGGCATGGATGTGTGTGATGTCCTTAGGTTAGTTAGATTTAAGTAGTTCTAAGTTCTAGGCGACTGATGACCTCAGAAGTTGAGTCACATAGTGCTCAGAGCCATTTGAACCATTTGAACCAGGCGGAAGACCCGTCTGGAGACAACCTGGACAGCACAATGGTACCAAGCTGATTGTCGCCCTCCATACGGCCTGAAAACCAGGGGTGATGGTCTTGTTTGCCATTTCATTTCACAACAGGGCACCTTTGCTTGTCATCCGCGGCACCATTATACATTTAAGTGCAAAGGAAACTGGTATAGGCATGCGTATTCAAATGCAGAGATAAGCAAACTGGCAGAAGCCGGCGCTGCGGTCAGCAACGCCTATAAAAGACAACAAGTGTCTGGCGCATTTGTTAGATCAGTTACTGCTGCTACAATAGCAGGTTATCAAGATTTAAGTCAGTTTTAACGTGGGGCTATAGTCGGCGCACGAGCCATGGGTCACAGCATCTCCGAGGTAGCGATGAAGTGGGGATTTTGCCGTGCGACCAATTCACGAGTGTACCGTGAATATCAGGAATCCGGTAAAACATCAGATTTCTGACATCGCTGCGTCCGGAAAAAGATTCTGCAAGGACGAGACCAACGACGACTGAAGAGAATCGTTCGACGTGACAGAAGTGCAACCCTTCCGCAAACCTGCATGTTTCAATGTTGTGCCATCAACAAGTGTCAGCGTGCGAACCTTTCAAGATGGTGGTGGCCTTGTAATGTTATGGGGCGCATGCAGTTGAAGTGATATGGGACCCCTGATACGTCTAGATACGACTCAGACACGTAGGTAAGCATCCTGTCTGATCACCTGCGTCCATTCATGTCCATTGTGCATTGCGACGGACTTGAGCAATTCCAGCAGGTCAACGCTACAGCCCACACGTCTAGAATTACTACAGAATGACTCCAGGAACACTCTTATGAGTTTAAACACTTCCGCTGGCCACCAAACTCCCCAGATATGAACATTATTGAGCAAATCTGGGATGGCATGCAACGTGCTGTTCATTCACTCGTGCTCTGGCGGATTTATGGACAGTCCCGCAGGATTTATGGTGTCACATCCCTTCAGCACTACTTTAGATATTATTCCCGTCCAAGCCACGCCGTGTTGTGGCAATTTTGCGTGCGCTCGGTTGCCCTACACGACATTAGGCAGGTGTACCAGGTTTTTTTTTTTTTTTTTTTTTTTGCTCTTTAGTGTAGCACAGCGTTACGTCGACGATATTCTACGCCACGTTTTGTTCCCCTTCGTGGCAACCCATCCTGAGTTTATATTTTGTTAGCAAGATAAGGCCCGCCCGCACACGGCGAGAGTTTCTACTGTTTTTCTTCGCGCTAGGCCAGCAAGGTCGCCGAATCTGTCCGCAACTGCGAACGTTTGGAGCACAATGGGCGGTGTCTTCCAACCAGCTCGCGATATTGGCGGTCTAACGCGCCAAATTGGAGAGAGTTTGCAATTACAAGCCTCAGAAGGACATCCAAAACCTTATCAGTCAGTCCGAATTTGCGAAGTTATCTTGAACAAAACCTCCAATTTTGCTAAAATTGGAATTGTCTGTACTGGTACATCACATCTACCGATTTCCACCCCGCTTCGGATGATTCGCTCGTGGTGCGTCGTATTTTCTTTTAGGCCTTATTATCATTGTTTTAAAAAACGATCTTGTATTCGTTTGACATGAAAGTGGTGCTAGCTCACAGCCCTCTCCCGGCGCTGCTACACAGCTTGCTGTTCCTGACGCGAGTGGAGCTAGTTGATTAGACGTATTTACGGTGTAGGATGTGTGCAGTTTGCATGAATGCCACAGCTCGGCCTGCAGTTCCTCTAGTTCCCCGGAGCCGGCGCCGGGTGTACACAGGACGTAAATCACGTGTAACGCCAGCTTCATTAGCGGATAGTAATACTAGCGAGCGTCGGTGCACAGCACCGGAGAGCATCTTCCCTCAGGGAACATGACCCACATCCATAGCGAGTAGTATCGCGTGTGGCGTCCCCCAGGGGCCGCTAAATGAATTACGCTAGCCTAGATTGAGGTCAGACTATCCCGGAACGGTAATCAGGTTGCGCTCTGGCCTGCTCTCGCCAGCAAGGCGAGCCGCACTAAACAGCGTTTAAAAATTTACGGCGCTCCTCGGATGTCGGTTGCCACGTTTTGCACGTGTCGTGTATTAGCCTCGAGTCTTCTACCCCCCAGCGTCTAGTGGCGCCAAATTTGCCTGCTAATTGTACACTCCAAGTCCTAAGTTATGAAACTACGAACTCTGATGTGCAATGTGCATGCATATCGTGATGAGACGACTAATAGGCCAGTGGGAAGGTAAGAAGAATAGAGAGGGGAGGGCAAACCAGAGTAGGGGAGAGAAATAGGGTGAACAGAGGGAAGAGGAAATTGGGGAGGTGAACGACACGATAACAATAGGAGAAAGTAACTTACGTCACAGGTTTAACAAACAGTGGAATGTTTTGTACTTTTTATCAATTAGAAAAGATTTTAGGAATACAAAACACAATTTTTAATCATGGCTACTTGGTTGAGTGAGCATTTCTAAAAATTGAAACAAATGAGCCCTCGGTCACAAATAATTGTGACCGAGGGTTCATTTGCTTCAATCAAAACACAAATGCCGGCCGCGGTGGTCTAGCGGTTCTAGGCGCTCAGTCCGGAACCGTGCGACTGCTACGGTCGCGGGTTCGAATCCTGCCTCGGGCATGGATGTGTGTGATGTACTTAGGTTAGTTAGGTTTAAGTAGTTCTAAGTTCTAGGGGACTGATGACCACAGATGTTAAGTCCCATAGTGCTCAGAGCCAGAGCCAAAACACAATTTCTCTTATTGTACCCGTTTGAAGATGCCGCCCTCACTCTCTGTATATGAAACGAACCTGCCACTTTAGATTAATCAATTAGGATAATATACGGCATCTTCTGTTTCATTCAGTTATGTTGCGTCATATTTTTAAGCTCTTGTTTTTTGCGTAGTCTAAATTAATTCTTGTTCATTGTTTTATTATTCACAAGATGCATATTTTCCGTCGGTTGTATTTGGTTTTCCTTTTTGTAACAGTTCGGAAGATAGGCATTGTGGACCAAAATCGATAGTCTGATTATAACTTGTTTGTGCTAAATGACTGAAATTAAATGAATTAAATAAATAAATTCTGTACTTCCTAGATCACGGTCTTTATTCGTCACTATGTCGAAGCTCGTAAAACGGAAAGTAGCTGCTGTGAGTAACCAATAAAGCCACAAATACGAGTTGTTCTATCTTTACTCACTGCTCTGTAATTTATTATACCCATAATTTATCAGTTTTTCCCACCTATTTAATTGGTATATAGCTAGTTTTGCCGCATAAATTTATCGTAGCGTCAAAACGGCAGCCCCATCAGCTTACATGAAAGAGGAGAATACTGAAAGCTGGATCCCAGTTCTGGATCACAATCGAGGAGGCTATGTGTAACGTACGTTACACAACAAATCTTTGATCATACGAGTGAGTGCAATGCTCATTCTTTTCTCTGAATCCTTAAGATACCTGATCCTTGAGTTTGGCCACTGAGCACAACGATAACGCCGTGACAGTGGGAACAACAAACTTAGGTATGCAGCAGGTTATATTTATTATTAGTGGATCATCTACCCGTGGAAATGTTGTAGACGATTGTAAAGAATTATGGAGTCTAAGTCAAGACTGAGATTAACAGATATTTATTTGCTCAAATGACTGCCAAAAATCACAATAAAAGTTAACAGACAACAACGTTCTCTAAAATTGAAATCAAATTACAAAATGATGCTAACACTGCGAGGAGGTACCGAAAAGTGTCTAAGACTGTTTTTATAAAGTGCAACAAGATCTGCTCATCTAGGCAGCACGTTAACGATACAACAAGATGTCACAAATTACAACCAAATAAAGCAATACAACCTGCTCGGCAAAATTAGCACGTAACGATCTTTAATCAGCAAACCGAGCATTCATCAGCACTAGACAGCCAGGAGATGAGTGACCTCACAGTAGTAGCAAACGAAAAATTGCAAAACACAAACCTCCCTCCACAGCTCTCTGCTTTCAAAAAATTCAATATGAAGGGGGTGACTCGATGCTGTTGCGAGTGTATCGGACGAGAGTATCGCTTATATCTTTAAAAAAATGTGTGAATGCTGCAGTGACTTCCCATGCTTGATGAACAAAGCTCACTTAAACAAATAAGAGGTTGGTACTGCGATTGACCCCTCGACTGGCCGGCTTCCCACCCCACCACTATGGCGGGTCGACTTACAGGGTGTTTCAAAAATGACCGGTATATTTGAAACGGCAATAAAAACTAAACTAGCAGCGATAGAAATACACCGTTTGTTGCAATATGCTTGGGACAACAGTACATTTTCAGGCAGACAAACTTTCGAAATTACAGTAGTTACAATTTTCAACAACAGATGGCGCTGCGGTCTGGGAAACTCTATAGTACGATATTTTCCACATATCCACCATGCGTAGCAATAATATGGCGTAGTCTCTGAATGAAATTACCCGAAACCTTTGACAACGTGTCTGGCGGAATGGCTTCACATGCAGATGAAATGTACTGCTTCAGTTGTTCAATTGCTTCTGGATTCTGGCGGTACACCTGGTCTTTCAAGTGTCCCCACAAAAAGAAGTCACAGGGGTTCATGTCTGGCGAATAGGGAGGCCAATCCACGCCGCCTCCTGTATGTTTCGGATAGCCCAAAGCAATCACACGATCATCGAAATATTCATTCAGGAAATTAAAGACGTCGGCCGTGCGATGTGGCCGGGCACCATCTTGCATAAACCACGAGGTGATCGCAGTATCGTCTAAGGCAGTTTGTACCACCACAAATTCACGAAGAATGTCCAGATAGCGTGATGCAGTAATCGTTTCGGATCTGAAAAATGGGCCAATGATTCCTTTGGAAGAAATGGCGGCCCAGACCAGTACTTTTTGAGGATGCAGGGACGATGGGACTGCATAATGGGGCTTTTCGGTTCCCCATATGCGCCAGTTCTGTTTATTGACGAAGCCGTCCAGGTAAAAATAAGCTTCGTCAGTAAACCAAATGCTGCCCACATGCATATCGCCGTCATCAATCCTGTGCACTATATCGTTAGCGAATGTCTCTCGTGCAGCAATGGTAGCGGCGCTGAGGGGTTGCCGCGTTTGAATTTTGTATGGATAGAGGTGTAAACTCTGGCGCATGAGACGATACGTGGACGTTGGCGTCATTTGGACCGCAGCTGCAACACGGCGAACGGAAACCCGAGGTCGCTGTTGGATCACCTGCTGCACTAGCTGCGCGTTGCCCTCTGTGGTTGCCGTACGCGGTCGCCCTACCTTTCCAGCACGTTCATCCATCACGTTCCCAGTCCGTTGAAATTTTTCAAACAGATCCTTTATTCTATCGCTTTTCGGTCCTTTGGTTACATTAAACCTCCGTTGAAAACTTCGTCTTGTTGCAACAACACTGTGTTCTAGGCGGTGGAATTCCAACACCAGAAAAATCCTCTGTTCTAAGGAATAAACTATGTTGTCTACAGCACACTTGCACGTTGTGAACAGCACACGCTTACAGCAGAAAGACGACGTACAGAATGGCGCACCCACAGACTGCGTTGTCTTCTATATCTTTCACATCACTTGCAGCGCTATCTGTTGTTGAAAGTTGTAACTACTGTAATTTCGAAAGTTTGTCCGCCTGAAAATGTACTGTTGACTCAAGCATATTGCAACAAACGGTGTATTTCTATCGCTGCTCGTTTAGTTTTTATTGCTGTTTCAAATATACCGGTCATTTTCGAAACACCCTGTAGATCTATTGGGTACACCAAACTCTGGAGTGAAAAGCAATGGACATTCCCATGCCGTTTACTCAACATCTCGGTGCCGCATCCTTTGATGTCCGAATAAAACAGGCGTAAGTGTTGTGCTCAGTTATTGTCTGGGGATGGCAGTGGCAGCACGGCGCTTCCCCTTAAGGGCTAAGGGTGGCACCAGATCTACTAATAAAAGCCTGAAGCAGGCTGCAGTCTTACTTTAGCGAAAACTGCTTCACTCCCACGGGACGTTCGCGCTACCTAATGAAATTCACTGACCACTTCCTGCCGACAAAGAGGACCCGGAGACCACTCTGGGAGAATACCTTCCCAGTCAGAAAAAAGCAAAGCTTTAAAGCTTCTCCCCTTGCATATGTGGCTAGTGCGTTCTGTATAACATTAACCACAAAATGGCAGCAAAAATGAATCCATATCGCATAGCAATATGTGACAGTTATATCACAACAGAAAGGACTAACAGATCAGAAACTTCTACATGAATACACTTCTAAATTGATGCCAGTGTATGACAGCTTAGATAAGAAACTATGCTGACCCCTTGGACCAAGTCACCTCGTTGAACTAGAGCAGGCTCTCTTTTTATTCGAATAACAACTGAATGGGTACTCCAACATAAATATTTGGCCTAGGGAAGCAGTCTTGTATGATTAATGCATTTTCATAAAGTGGAGAAAAATGTCGATATTAAATTCATGGATCAGGACAAAGAAACCTTCTGTTACTGTGGATCCAGGTGTGATTTTACGCCATGTAGTTAAAGTAATAGTTTTTTTGAAATTTTCTACGGAGTGCTGAAAGCCGTCATTCCTGCGCTGCACTAAAGTAGCTCAGAAAGACTGCTGTATCAGCAGCCACAAAATATCATTGCAGATCTCTCAAGACAGTTGTGATAAATGATGAAATGTTCATGGTAGGTGAGCACAACATCGACACAGATTCCACAATAGGGTTGATATCTGGTCTAAAAATGAAAGGGCAAAACCTAACAATGTCTGGAAGTCAATCTGCTTCAGAACTTACATCTGTCTCAAGCGTTTTGTTTCCCAATATAAAGCGTACTGCGGGGTAAGAGCGGTTGGTGTGTATTCCAGTTACCAGAGAGTTGGTATCCTTCATTCAGCATGGCAGAATCGGGTTATTTTGTTTTGGATTAGGTGACCCTCCCCTTAACATGCGTCCACGGTACTGGCGAGGTGAATACGCTGATTTCGGTGATTTATGCTCGTTTGACAACGCACATTGAAGGAATTTTCAAACATGGGCAGAGTTTTCACCGCCGGTATTCACTTCGCCAAAACCTATGAGAAAACACTACAACATCAAAACCACAAGCTACACACAAAAAACGTGATATATACTCAATTCCGTTCGTAAATGCGTAACAAACAGAAAAATAAAAATTACATCTTGCTGTTAGGAGATGACAGGTTAGAGAATGTGTAGCAGACTAGCTACCAACATAAATACTCAAAAGCTTCATGTAAGTTATGTAAACAAAAGCATACATCCACTTTTTTGCAAATTAAGCTACGACTAGAATTGAGACATAATGTAATAAACAACAGATAGTGCATCAGGTCGTTAATACATACCTCAACTGTGAACTGTAAACAAATGATGTACAATATTTTACAACAACTATTCATTCACAATTGTAAATATTTTGTACCGAAAGTTTCTGTAAATGTTAACATGTAACAACAATTTTACAGTAAGAAAATACAATAACCCATTGAACATAGAACAAAAAGTGCTGTAACATGTCTGGGTAAAACGAAACCGAAAAAGTGTCTTGCATAAGTCGGCATTCCTCGTCCTCTTTCCCTAGCAAGCACGGCCATAAGAACAACTGCAATACCACGACATGATTATTTCTGTGACAAGCCAGGTATTTCCTTCACAGGTCTTCAACAAATTCCAGAACTCAACCATCAAACTTCAAACAACCATACTCAGCAAAAAAATCAACAAATTGTGTTTCGCCTGTAATATAGTACCCAACTGTGTAACTGTAACTGTAAACAACATGTTATCTGCAGCACAATAGACAAAACATAAGGCTGAAATCATGTGGATAAAGCAAGATATCCAGTCTTTGTATTCCACAAATCAGGCTCTGAATACTGAACTATAGAGATTGAATATAGAACTAGCAAATCACATAAAGTATACAGCATTTTGATGAATTAATGTACAGAGTTAATACATACACAGATACCATAATAGACAGAAAACATACAATCCAACAAAAGAAACGCACCAAAATGATACACCACACAAACATACCTTTCATGAGAAAGTGATTAATCTAACAGCCATAAAATTATCTCAACAAGAAAGCAGCCTGCTTTACATAACATAAATACAATGGTGTCACACAGGACAATTGAAAATATCCTAACAGAAACTGAGCACATCACAACGCAACAAGAAAAACTAAACACACCTGAATTCAATACAAATCTAACAAGAGAAGTAGTACCTGAGGAAATAAGAAACATAATGAAAGAGAACAAACGATCATAAAAGAAAACACGAGGACTGCTGAAGAAAAAACTTACAGAAAAAACAAGAAAATGCCATTACCACAAAATCCGACAAGGATAATTCGATTGTAGTCATAAACAAACACGAATACATTGAGAAAATATTATATTTCATCCAACGCAACAGCATCACAGAATTAGGAAGTGATCAAACAAACTGATATCAAAGTAACTTACAGAAAACTCATAGAAACAATATTTACAGAAACACAGATTTCAAGAATGATACAGAAAAATCCCAAGGCCCCAACACTAAAATAATTGCCTAAAGTTCACAAACCTGGAATACTTATATGTCCATTGACAAACTTTACCAGAGCACCAACATACCAACAAACTACTTAGCTAAATACACACACACACACACACACACTCTGCTACAGACAATATACAAATACACTGAAAACAGAAGTCCAGAGAACTTAACGGACTTAATTGAGGAAAAAAAGAAGTTAAAACATACCAAACACAGCAACATTAATTTCATTTGACATAATTTCCGTGTACACACACATCCCAACAGAAGAAACCATCAACATACTAGAAACAAACCTCCAACTACAAGGAAACATACCCACAACAAATATACAAGAAATATCAGCCATACTCAGGTTCACCACCGAACAAATCTACTTCACATTCAACAACAAATTTTACTCTCAACAAGATGGACTACCCATGGGATCCCCAATCAGTGGCCTCCTAGCTGACATTTTCCTCAATCACATAGAAAAACAAATCTTTGACAGAATAGTAACACCAAAACAGTACAAAATATCTTGCTACAGACATGTAGATGATATAATTTGCTTAATAGATGAACCACAGTCTCACATAAGAGAACTTCATGAAAACATAAACTCCATCCACCCACAAATAGAGTTCATCATTGAAAAACAAACAGATGGAAACAACAAACATGACAATGTAGTTGAAAAAGAGAAAAACAATCTATCTACCCTACAAAAGCACAAATAAAAATGGAGGTAAAGGTGCTTGAGAATTGAACAGAAAGGAAAAGATGTAAATGTTGTAATTTCACTAAAAGTTGCGAAAAGCTGTAAACTGCGCTTATTTTACTTCATTTCACGTCGCCAAATGCATACATTGACCCCTCTGTGTGAAAATGGAGAGCTGCAGCACTGTAAAATCATTTCTTGTCTTCACACGTGTGCTGGCCGGAGTGACCGAGCGGTTGTAGGTGCTTCAGTCTGGAACCGCGGGACCGCTACGGTCGCAGATTCGAATCCTGCTTCGGGCATGGATGTGTGTGATGCCCTTAGGTTAGTGAGGTTTAAGTAGTTCTAAGTTCTAGGGGACTGATGACCTCAGAAGTTAAGTCTCATAGTTCTCAGAGCCATTTGAACCATTTTCTTCAGACGTGGTATTTCAGTTACACCTTCGATCTTTTAGAGATGGCGTGTTACATCGAAATGCAGTGAGGACAATAAACGGTACAGCAAGAAGGAATAGAAGCTTTTGAAACGTGATACTACAGAAGGATGCTAATGCCGAGATGCGCACATTGATTACCTCACCATTTACATGATTTCTTAAGCAGCTTTTTTTTATTTATACAGGTATTATACTTATCTATGTTCACACTCTACCCCCTCTCTTAATCCCATTTCCCCCCCCCCCGCCCCGCCCTCCCCCCCCCCCCCACACACACACAAGCACTTAATACTACTACTCATTCAGGAATTATTCTATTGAGTGGATGGAGTTGCCAAGCATATAAGATTGCAGTTTGTCTTTGAAGTCAATTTATTATGTGTTAAGTTGTTTACATCTTTGTGTAAGGGTCATCAGAGTGTTGTGTGGCTGAACAACTCACTAGTTTCTCTGCCCCAGTAAGGCTTGGCGATGGATAGTGTAAATGATTTCTCCTTCTAGTATTATATTTAAGAATGTGCCCTTGTCTTCAAATTGCGACTGATTTTGACCACAAATTTCACAAAGGGGTAAGCCTTCTTTGAGACCTGTCAGAACGCCCAACTTTTTAAATGTCTGTCTATAACAGGTTCTGCAGAGGACATAACTTATCAGCATCATTATACGCACCTGTGCAACAAACGCTTTTTTTTCCAATGAGGAGTTATCCCAAATAGTTATAGAACAAGAATCCGTTTCACCTGCCAATATAAAGCTTCAGCTTCAGGTGCCACCAAATAATTACGGGAACATTTGTTTTCCTATGGGCAACGGCCTTGCCGCAGTGGATACACCGGTTCCCGTCAGATCACCGAAGTTAAGCGCTGTCGAGCGTGGCCGGCACTTGGATCGGTGTCCATCTGGGCCGCTATGTGCTGTTGCCATTTTCGGGGTGCTCTCAGTCTGTTGATGCCAATTGAGGAGCTACTCGACAGTGTAGTAGCGATTCTGGTCAAAGAAAACCACCATAACGGCCGGGAGAGCGGTGTGCTGACCATATGCCCCTCCGATCTGCATCCTCAGCTGAGGATGACACGGCGGACGGACGGTCCCGATGGGCCACTTGTGGCCTGTAAACGGAGTGTGTTTTCCCATAATTATTTGGAGGCAGCTGGAGATGAACATTTATGCTTCGAAACTAGTCGCGCAAAATATTAATAATTCTTTAAATACATTCCTCAGTTGCGAATGTTCATTGCGTCAAATATTTTATATCCCAGGTATGATGCTATAACACATTAGCGAATGGAAATGGGAAACGTAAGTCAACATTTTTACACTTTCATCTCCAAAATCAGATACACCTGTCAAGCAAAAGATCCAGATCTTAGACGTTTAAGATGATCTATAACTTTCAACTTGCAATTCAGGTACTTATCAAAACAAAAATACGCTACCTGTGCTTCTAGAACATGTGCCTTTACAAGTACGACACAACATGAGGTTCATGCACGATGGAGCTCCTGCACATTTCAGTCAAAGTGTTCTCAACAATAGATTCGGTGACCGATGGATTGGTAGAGGCGGACCAATTCCATGGCCTCCACGCTCTCCTGACCTTAACCCTCTTGACTTTCATTCATGGGGACATTTGAAAGCTCTTGTCTACGCAAACCCGGTACCAAATGTAGAGACTCTTCGTGTTCGTATTGTGGACGGCTGTGATACAATACGCCATTCTCCAGGGCTGCATCAGCGCATCAGGGATTCCATGCGACGGAGGGTGGATGCATGTATCCTCGCTAACGGAGGACATTTTGAACATTTCCTGTAACAAAGTGTTTGAAGTCGCTCTGGCACGTTCTGTTGCTGCGTTTCCATTCCATGATTAATGTGATTTGATGAGAAGTAATAAAATGAGCTGTAACATGGAAAGTAAGCGTTTCCGGACACATGTCCACATAACATATTTTCTTTCTTTGTGTGTGAGGAATGTTTCCTGAAAGTTTGGCCGTACCTTTTTGTAACACCCTGTATATTGAATGTATTGGCCTGCCTAAATTGAGTGACAGTCCGTTTGCAAAGAGCCGGTTTAATTTTCAAGAAAATGATACTTTGCTCAAAATGAAGCTGATGCGAACGAGTAAGAGGACAACCCTGAGAAATCACTTGGTACTCTGTTTAATAAATGATCCTGACTTCTCATTCAGAGGCACAAGGAATTATACTGTTAAGCAAAAACACTGAATGAACGTGAAACCTCATGGAAGATTCGACTGTAAATCTGCAAACTTTACCCGTGTCTGTGACTGCACAAATGAGCTTCGCTGAGCGCCCAATTCCAAGAACGGCTGGTCGGCTGACACCGGCGTGTGCTTTTAGCACTGCAAAGCAGAATTCTGTTACCTGCACTCGCTGGCGTCTGGCGGGCTGCGAGCTTATCTTGGAGCCGACTCATCGTTTCTATACGTCCCACCACCACCACCACCACCACCACTGGCAGGGAGCGACCCACTGCGGTGGGGCCTTCCCAGAACTGTTGACGCGGCCCACAGACGCTGACGTGTGGCCTTCATTACGGCGCCATGAGGCTCCCTTTCAGAAACTTCTCAGAAATGATGCACTGTAGGTGCACAAGTCGTATCCACTTCAGTATTCTCCAGGGCTGGTCAAGAGATTGCAGGGAGGGGATAATTTCCTTCGAGTATCAGTCTTCTCAAAAGCGCTTCAATGACTCAGCTAAATTTAACGCCTTCGTACTTTCTCGCTCCTGACATGTTTATTATTCCAAGTTCAGTACCCCAGAAGAAGACGTGGAACGACTCTTTCATCCATCCTCGAAGGATCCGTGGCATTACGACCAAGGTCGAAATGAGTCACTCTTTGTGCCTGTATTAAGGACTTCCTTCCAGATAGACCCCAGTATGTCACTCTTGATTGAACAAAATCGACAGATGTAAAGGGCGTTGTAGGAGAATGTCAACGAGTTGTAGGCTATTTCGACTTGGTGTTTCCGACCCTTTTGTAGGTGCCTCAGCTGCCGCGGGTACTGACTAGGGGACTTCCACCCAGAGAGCTTTTTACCGGTGTGTGTGGGGGGGGGGGGGGAGGCGGAGGGTGATGGAAATTCTGACCAGAGCCTCCCCCAGTGCTGATTTACGCCAGTCCACAGACCAGAGCCATCATTTGCATATACACTTAAAGACAAAAGAAGGACACACAACGAAAAATTATCTGAATGGGATGGACATCGGTAGATGTGATACAAATGTACGGGCAAACAAACGGCTACAACACCAGAAAAACTGAATGATTCATTCAAGAGAAAGAGCCTCACAAACTGAACAAGTCAATAACGCGTTGGGCCCGAAGGGCACTTATGTAAGGAGTCATTCGGCTTAGCATTGATTAATAACGTTTTTGGATGTTCTAACAATACCACCACTTGCAAAGTAGGTTAGAAATGAGATTAATAATGTTGCTCACGCAGCATATGTTCGCTTTATCGGGCAACAACAAAGTTATTGACTGTGGATGGTATCGTCAGAATGGAAATAATGAAGTCAAAAAAAAAAAAAAAAAAGAATGGTTCAAATGGCTCTGAGCACTATGGGACTTAACATCTGAGGTCATCAGTCCCCCAAAACTTAGAACTACTTAAACCTACCTAACGTAAGGACATCACACACATCCACGCCCGAGGCAGGATTCGAACCTGCGACCGTGCTGGTCGCGCGGTTCCAGACCGTAGCGCCTAGAACCGCTCGGCCACTCCGGCTGGCATAATGAAGTCACTGTAAAAATGTCATTAATTTTGGCACTTATCTTGATTCCCACGTAGATTTCGTCGAAGTTGTTATGGCTCCTCTTGTTATTTCTATGGTGAATACACATTGACTGCTAGAAGGACCAGATCTCTATTTTAGCAATATTTGAAGACCTAGCAAATGCGTTTTTCAGGAAATTCTTAATGATCAAACAATCCCAGATCAGAACAAAGGTATGATAGAAATAATTTTTGACTTGGTGTTCACGATCCACATTTTTATTAAACTTCTTGTAAATTCACATATACTTCTTCTTAGTTCTCACATCATCAAAAAAACAGTTTTGTATCAACTTTCATATATTTAGTTCCCACTTTAACCAAACACAAGACCAGACTGTTCTTTTACAAAGCGAAATAACAACTTAACTTCTGCAAAGTGAAGCAAACACTGCTCTGTGCGCATTCGTGCCAAAATGGTTACAAGTAAGTCAAAGATTATGACATTCTCACAGAAATGAATATACACAAGAACCATATCACTGTAATATATCGATACATCAGAGTACCTATACATTAATAAAACCAAATGTGAATATTGTCACAAAAATGTGTCTGTTACTTCGCAGAAAAGTAGTACGATATTACTGGTATCGAGAACTGGGGTTGGAGTGCCGTAATGGTCACGTAAACAAAGAACCATTACAATGTCTTCTTCAGGGACATCGCGCCAATTCTGTCCAATTGGCGCGTTAGATCGACAAAATTTCGAACTGGTTAGAGAGTCCTACCCTTAATAATCCAAACGTTCTCAACTGGAGAGAGATCCAGCGAC
This sequence comes from Schistocerca serialis cubense, assembly GCF_023864345.2. Lineage (NCBI taxonomy): Eukaryota > Metazoa > Arthropoda > Insecta > Orthoptera > Acrididae > Schistocerca > Schistocerca serialis. The sequence goes on from NC_064641.1 coordinate 730,738,211, forward strand.
TTTGTCGGCCAAGGTGTGGTGTGGCAAGAACTAAGACAAGCAGTATAAACTCTCTTCGTGTGCGGGCGGGCATTATCTTGCTGAAATATAAGCCTGGGATGGCTTGCCATGAACAGCAACAAAACGGGGCATAGAATATCGTCGACGCACCGCTGTGCTGGAAGGTTCCCGCGGATGACAACCAAATTGGACCTGCTACGGAAAGAATTGGCACTATAAACCATCACTCATTATCTGGCCGTATGGCGGGCGACAGTCAGGTGCAGCTCTTCCGGGGCGTCGCCAGACGCTGGTCATCAGAGTTCAATTCGAAGCTGGACTCATTGCTGAAGACAGTTTTACTGCATCAACGAAATTTCAGCCCGAAGACGTGTCTGGAGACTTCCCAAACAACGGTGGGGTATGAATCTCGACAACCAGTAGTGATAATCTGGAGTGACATTTCTTTTCATAGCAAGACCGCTTTGGTTGCTATTGGCGACAATCTTACAGCACAGTGGCACGTAGATGATATTCTAAGCCCCGTTTTATTGCCCTTCATGGAAAACCACCTCAGGCTTACATTCAGGAAAATAATGCCCGTCCGCACATGGTGAGAGTTTCTACTGCTTGCCTTAGTGCTTGCCAAACTCCCAAACTCTACCTTGGTCAGCAAGGTCGCTGATCTCTCACCAGCTGAAAAGTTTGGTGGGTTATAGGCAGGTTCCTCCAACCAGATCGGCAATCAAACACCACAATTGGACAGAATGAGAACCACCAACAACTCTATCAGGCAATGCCGAATAGCTACTTGTACGGGGGCCAGAGGTTGATCACCACATTGTTGACTTGCTCAGTTTGCGAAGCTCTTTCTCTTCAGTAAATCAGCCATTTTTTCTGAAATTCCAGTGATACGTTTGTCTGTAGATGAACGTCACATCTACCAATTATTTTAGAGTGTAGGTTCGTAGGTCTATGCTGGTTTAGTTGTATACACTGTCAGTATTGAAATAATTACAGCAACGAAAGGGAAGCTGGGTCTTATTACAGGCAATCTCCCATGGTGAGTTCACAGAGTACGTGGTGAGTATACAAACTTATTGTACGTGACGTAACGAGGCTGTTAAAAACCGCAAGTGGGAGAACCATGTCCGAACTACAACATTCTTGCACACGTGACGAAGCAGGTGTGCAGATTAATAAACGAATGCTTGACTGCAGCAAAGGAGTCCACGAGTAAAAGATACCTTGTGTTTTCCATTTTTTTTTTTAAGGAAACAGTGGTCGACCGGTATGAGGCCGCGATTAACAACTTCTTCATTCAACAGCTTCAGGGACATTGTCGTCTAAACACATAGGGCATCAGCAAAATGTAATACGGTCTGCAATTCAAAGACTACTTTGAGGCGCCATCTAAGTTTCCACTTCGACTACTCCCGCGACTCGGTGGTATCCCATGGTCAGTGAAGTTATCTAATCTTTCATCACTTGTTGTTTCTTCTTTTTTTCCTTTATTCTTCTTTTCAGTCATCGACTGGTTTGATGTGGCCCACTACGAAATCCTCTCCTGCGCTAAACTCTTCATCTCAGAGTAACACTTGCACCCTACGTCCTCAATTATTTGTTGGACGTATTCCCATCTTTGTCTTTCGCTACAGTTTTTATCCTCTACAGCTCCCTCAAGTATCATGAAGGCTATTCCCCGATGTCTTAACGCATTCCTTTCCTCAAGTTCCTGTACGTTCTTATTATCAGTGTTTTCCATATCTTTCTTTCTTCGACGATTCTGCGAAGAACTTTGTCATTTTTTACCTTACCCCTTCACCTAATTTTCAATATTCTTTTGTGGTATCGCATCAAACTCCTCTCTACCAGTTTTCCCACTGTCCATGATTCGATACCATACAATGCTTTGCTTCCATGATACATTCTCAGAAATTTCTGCGTTTGAAACCAGTAAAATTCTCTTGGCCAGGAGCGCCCTCTTTGCTGGTGCTTGTCAGTTTCTTACGACCTCCTCGTTTCGTACGTCATGAGCTTCTTTGCTTCCAAGGTATCAGAATTCCTTAAATTGTCTGTTTCGTGACAACCAGTTTTGTTGTTGAGCTTCTCACTATTGTCATTTCTGCTACTTCTCATTACATTTGTATTTTTCTGGTTTGTTCTGAAGCCATATTCTATTCTCTTTAGACTGTTCATGCCCCTTAGCAGACCCTATTTTTCAGTTTCCAGAGGATAGCAATATCATCAGCGAATCTTAGCATTTATATCCTTGCACTCTTGCAGTCTTGAGCCATTCTGTTATCTCAATCATTGCTTCTTTCCTGTACAGATTGAACCAATGGTGTGAAAGACTGCATACCTCTTTTTATGCTTTTTAATCCGACCACTTCCAGTCTTATTGTTCCCCGTTGTTCTTTTACAGATTGTATGTCACCCATTTTTCCCTATAGGTTCCTCCTGTTTTTCTCAGGATTTCGAAGATCTTTCACCGATTTACGTAGTAGAGCGCTTATTCTAGGGCATCGTATCCAATGAACGTGTCTTGATTTTTCTTAAGTGTTTCTTCCATCATCAAGTGCAATGTCAGAACTGAATTCCTGGTGCCTTTACCTCTCCTAGAGCCTAACTGATCGGCAACTCACGGATCTTAAGTTTTCTTTTCCATTCTTCAGCATATTACCCTCGTCAACAGCTTCGATGCATGAGCTATTAAACTGTCTGTCTGATAGTTTCGTAATAATCTGTCTTTGCTATCTTCGGAATTGTGTGGATGACACTTTTCCAAAAGTCTGATGGTACGTTTCCGGTCTCATAGAGTCTACACGCCAATTTCAATACTCGTTTGGTTGCCACTTCCTTCAATGATTTTAGAAATTCTTATGGAATGCTGTCTGTTTCTTCAGCCTTATTTAATCTCAAGTCTTCCACAGTTCTCTAAATTTTGACTCTAATACTGGATCTCCTATGTCTTTCATATGGACTCCACTTTCTTCTTCTATCACATCATTGTATAAGTCCTCCCCGTCACACAGGCCTTCAACGTACACATTCCATTAATCTGCCCTCTCCTCTACGTTTAACAATGGAATTCCCATTTCAGTCTTAATGTAACCGCCCTTGCTTCTAATTTCACCGAATGTTGTATCGACTTTTCTATTTGTTGAAACAGACCTCCCGAAGATTATTTCCTTTTCAATTTCTTCATGCCTTTCCTACAGCCATCCCTGCACTTCCTATTAATTTCATTCCTAATGGAGTTATGTTGCTTTATTCCTGTATTTCCTTGAACATTTTTGTATTTCCTTCTTTCGTCGAGCAATTCGAGGACTTCTTCTGTTACTCAAAATTTCTTCGCAGTCACCTTCCTTGCGCCTACTTTGACTGTCCAATGTCTCTGACTGCCCTTTTCAGGGATATCCACTCCTCTTTAACTGAACGGCCTACTCTGGTATAGCTGTATCCGTATTGTTAGCGAACTTCAAACGTGTCTCATCATTCCGCAGGACTCCAGTATCCCATTTCCTTCCACAGTGATTCTTCAGTTTACATTTCATCATATTATGTTGTGATCTTTGTCCGTGTCTGTTTTTTGATACGCTCTACAGTCCAGTATCTGACTTCAGAATCTCTGTCTGACAAGGATATAATCCAGCTGGAATCTTCCCGTGTCTCCCGGTCTTTTCCAAGTACATCACCTCCTCTTATGATTCTTCAACAGAGTATTCGCTTTTACCACATGAATGTTATTGCAGAACTCAGTTAGTCTTTTCTCGTCTATCGTTCCTACGACCAAGATCATATTCTCCGTCGGCCATTTCATAAAATTCACCGCCGTACAAGAAGTACGTCATCGCCAAAACATTTCGAAACAACTTCATCGTTTCAAAAGGAAAATGCTCTGTCAACAGTTTCAGTGCGTCCTCCACAGAAACATTTGCAAATAGTGAGACGATATCCAGGTTGACTATGGGTTCTCCGTTGTCTCCAGCAGTGGTCCACTTTTTTATTGATCATTTTGAGGAGCGTGGATTAAATTTAGCTCCCATTCGTCCATCTTCATTTCATCGCGATGTTGGCGGCACGTTTGCGGTCTGGCCACAAGATGTAGAGGCTCTTGGTCACTTTGTTGAACATGTAAACAGCTAGCATCCAAACATTCTGTTTCACAGTCGAGAGAGAGAAAGAATGAAGGCTACCATTTTTATATGTTTTGATAGAACGAATGTTCGATGGACGTTTCGGTCGCTCAATGTACCGCAAGCCGACACATACTGATTTATATATTAGCTCCCAGAGCTTTCATCATTCAGTCCAGAAGAGAGCAGTTTTAAATACGTTGGTACGCAGAGAAAAAACTATTTCTGTCGAGGACCATTTGGATTCCGAAGCTAAACATCTGAAGAACATATTCCGAAAGAACGGCTATAGTTCACGTGATTTGAATTCAGCGTTTTTCATGAAAAGAAAACGTGAAAAAGCTGAACATTCACGTGATGAGCCGCCGATTGTATTCCTTGCTTTCTGTGGCGCTACACCCAGCGAAGACGAGGTATAAGATTCATTTTCCGGCCTCATAAGAAGATAAAGGAGATGCTACGCCTTGTTAAGTCTCGGTCGGAGGATCCCTGCTATTTATAATAACTATTGTGATTGCGGAAGCAATTACTTCGATCAGTCCATCCATACCATTTCCTCCGACCGCTGTGAAGAAGATCAAAGGCGTATTAAGAATCAAACTGGAGAAATCGTCAATTGCTAAGCACACTCTCATAAACTAATAAAAATATTGTTTGATGAACCAAAAGTTTTATCCAGTCTCCTACATACTAGGATTCTGTAATTAAACAGGCTGTAGAAATACGAATGTGCAGAAGAACTTCAACCGTGACAGCGGATGTATTCTTTCTTAGCGGTGCATGGAAGCAAGCTCTCGATGGAGAAGAGACATAGACATTCGCCACAGTGTTTACGCTACTGCTGGAACGATGGCGCCACGACAGATGTACAATCAGATACTGTGTCATTCGAGTTTTGATGACTCAGTACTTAATTGTGCAACGTATGACGTGTTACAGTCTGTAAAGATATTTTATGATATGTACTTCGCCACTTTCTTTTCGTTTCATTTCGTACATATGATAAGAAGTTAGACCTTGTTACCAATAATTTTTCTGTCTGCTTTAGATCTGAAGATGGTTGCTAACACAATCGAAACCGGTCATCTCATTTTTAAACTCGCGATGTAAACAAATAAGGGTACTGAAAACTATTCCTACATATATCTCGCGAAAAGACCATGAAGGTAAACTCAGAAAAATTAGATCCAACTCGGAGGCTTACCGGTAATCATCCTTCTGCGAACAATTCGGGACTTAAACAGGGAAGGAGGAGGGGAAGGGAGGGAGGGGAAACTACAGTGGTAAAGAAAGTATCCTCCGCCACACACCGCAAAGTGGCTTGCAGAATATGGATGTAGACGGAAGATCGCTTCTCCACATTCTTGAACACATCAAGACTTACGAAAAGAGGAAATACTTGGAAGTCAACAGGCAAAAAACCACATAAAAACACTACCGTCAGATTTCTGCGTAAATGAACGTATATTGTAGTCTTTAGTTAAATCTCGTCAAGTTCGCTTCGTTCATTGAATACCTCCTTCAGCTAGCTCAGGAATTCGGTCTGCTATGAGGCCTCTCGCCACCGGGAAGTATACGGTCGGTAAACTGCGACACTCGCCGAGAAAGCGAAAAAATGTCCCCGTCCAGTTATATGCCGGCTCATGGCAACGTGCTTGAAAACTCTCGCAGGCAGCACAACTTCATTGATCACTCACTCCCGTCATCATATACGCGAAACTTGAACCATCGCTTCCGTCCCGCGATTCAACCTACTACCTCGCAAGAGTTGTCACCCTACTGCTGTATTTCGCGAACTCCAAACCGCTCCACGAAATTACTTTCCATTCTGGCCTTTCTGTCAGACGACTTCAGGCCTTTAAATTGCTCGTTTTCTACTCCCTCAATTAGCACGACTTTGTAAAAGTGCTGCTTCCTGCCAGGAATTTCAGAACTTTCTTTCCAGTGTGTGCTGGAAGATTTGTGTCGTTGTGGGCAATCTCACGCTCTTAAACCAGCCTAGTCAGCTCCGACCACAACCAATTTAGAGGGATTATGTGATGCCCTGCCAGTAATCTCAGGATTCAACAAAAATGCCCCGTCCCCCATTGTGCGATGCCTGAGTGCGAATTGTTCGAGAAGCTGATGTCACAGCTAGAGAAATCACAGGCTTTGCCCAAGCTTTCGATCACCACACGATCTAGAAAATTACGTTGGTTCTATCTTGGTGAAACCAAGGTAAAACACGTCTAGGCGTCTTGGTGTTGGGCGGCCCCTCCTTATTACACATGTCTGACGTTTTAGGTTCAGCAGACTGGTAAAATGGGACTGGCGGCCAACTTTGATGGAACTAATAGCAGACTTTAATGCTGGGTGGAGTACAAGTGTGTCTGAACACACAGAGCACAAAACACTCCCTATGATGGGCCTCTGCGTCCGACGACCAATGCATATGCTAATGTTAACACCGCAATATCGGAATCTACGACTGAAATAGGCACGTGACCGAGGGCACTGGATGTTGGCCCAGTGGCAGAGCGTTGCATGCTCTGATGAACCCCGGTACCTTCTTCATTATGCCGATGAGAGGGCGCGAATCTGTCGTCTTCCAGTGGAACAGCTCCTTGACACCTGTACGGCGTGACGAAGACAAGCTAGCGGTGGTCCATTATGCTCTGGGTCATCAATGGGTCACGTGGAGCTCGTACAAGGCAACAAGACGGTTAAGAAGTATCGTACACTCCTTCGTCGCTATCATGTTTTCCGACGAGACTGGCATTTTTCAACAAGATAATGCGCCATGTAACAAGGCAAAGAGTTAGCTGTAGATATTCAGGGAAAACAGTGGCGAGTTTCAGTTGATGTGCTGACTCCCCAACTCTCCAGATATTAATCCGATCGAAGACATGAAGGATGGGATTGAACGTGGCGCCAGAGGTCATCGCCCCCCTCCCGCAATTTGCGGGTATTAGGTGACCTGTGTGTGCAGATGTGATGCCAATTCCCTCCAGCGACCTACCAAGGCCTCATCGCTTGCATGCCAAGACGCGCGTCTCCACTGTTATCCGTGCTAAACGTGGACGTACTGGCTATTAAGTACGTGGTTATAATGTTCTGGCTGATCAGTACACGTATATAATGAAAAGCTGTTAAACATGATGAACGACAATGAAATAGTCTCCATAAAGCTTTTTCATTGACTCCATCTCGGCTAACTCATGAAAAACTTCTTCGGCTACTGTTACCGTAATTGATATTTTGCCCAACTTATTTCCTTGAACCCAGAATACCATTCCGCTGCACTTCATAATTTATACACCCTGTCACTTTCAAATACTGAAGAAGCAAGAGTTTCTTTTCTGTGTAAAAGTATCGAAAGACTTAGCGCCGTCTTTGGCAATTCAAATGTCAGATTCGCCTTTAAAGCCTGTAAAAACCTTGGTAAAATACTAACACATAACACTGAAACTACTGGAAATTATTTAGAAGCAGCTGGGTTAGCAATGTGCACGTACACTGTCGGCGGTAGTATCGCACACACAGGGTATACAAGGGCAGTGCACCGGTGGAGCTGTCATGTTTACCCAGGTGATCCACGCGACGTGATTACGGTCGCACGACGGGAATTAATAGACTTTGAATCCAGAGTGCTAGTTGAAGCTAGAGGCATGAGACATTTCATTTCTGAAATCATTAAGGAATTCAGTATTCCGAGATCCACAGTGTCAAGAGTGTGCTAATACCAAATTTATGGCATTACCTTTCACAACGGGCAACGTAGTGACCGATGGCATTCACTTGACGTCCAAGAGCAGCGGCGTTTGCGTAGGACAGTGCGGTGAAATCTGACGTTAATGGGCTACAACAGCAGACGACCGACGGGCTCGTCACCATATCGGTTGGACCCTAAACGATTGGAAAACCGTGGCCTGGTCAGATGAGTTCTGATTTCGGTTGACAAGAGCTGATGTTAGGATTCGAGTGAGGTGCAGACCCCACGAAACCATGGACTACTTGTCTACAAGGCACTGTGCAAGCTGTTTGTGGCTCCATGATGGTGTGAGCCTTGTTTACATGGAATGGACTGTGTCCTCTGTTCCAAATCGACCAATCATTGATTGGAAATATTTCCGTTCGGCTACTTGGAGACTATCTGTAGCCATTCATGGACCTCATGTTCGCAAATAACGATCGAATTTTTATGGGTGACAATGCACCATGTCACCGGGCCACAATCGTTCTCTGTTGGTTTGAAGAACATTCTGGACAACTTGAGCAAATGCTATGGGCACCAAGATCTCCCGACATGAATCCCAATGAATATTTAAGCGAGATAATCAAGAGGTCAGTTAGTGCAAAAAATCCTGCACCGCTATCTTTGTCACAATTACAGACGGATATTGGAGTAGCATGGCTGAATATTTCTACAGCGGACTTCCAAGGACTTGATGAGTCTTTGCCACGTCAAGTTGCTGCACTACGGCGAGCAAAAGGAGGCCCGACACGATATTGGGAGGTATTCCATGACTTTTGTCACTTCAGTGTACATATAACTCAATGTAGTGAATGCGAAGCTTGCTACATCTGGAAAACCAGAAGAAAGATTAAAACCAAATACAAGGAAATCACTAAAATCAGAAGGAAGAACGCATCCTAAAAATCTGCATTCACATGTCACCTAATCAAAGAGACGCACAGACACTAGCGTCATGCACGAAATAGATAAAGGAGCGCTAATGGACATTCTTGAATGAACTGAAACCTATAATATGTGTACCACTGTAAGTAGACTGTTTAGGTTTTATATTGGTAGCGCCACATAGCGCTCTGTATGAAAATCACTGGCTGTGCTGTGTGCAGACTGTGGCTGGTTGTCATTGTTGTAATACTCACCATTGTAGCGTTGGGCAGTTGGCTGTTAACAGCGCGTAGCGTTGCGCAGTTGGAGGTGAGCCGCCAGCAGTGGTGGATGTGGGGGAGAGAAATGGCGGAGTTTTGAGAGCGGATGATCTGGACGTGTGTCAGTACATTTGTAAGACTGGATGTCATGAACTGATATATATTATGACTTTTGAACAATTTTAAGGTAAATACACCGTTTGTTCTCTATCAAAATCTTTAATTTGCTAACTTTGCCTATCAGTAGTTAGTGCCTTCAGTAGTTTGAATCTTTTATTTAGCTGACAGTAGTGGCGCTCGCTGTATTGCAGTAGTTCGAGTAATGAAGATTTTTGTGAGGTAAGTAATTTGTGAAGGTTAATGTTAGTCAGGGCCATTCTTTTGTACGGATTATTGAAAGTCAGTTTTCGTTGCGCTAAAAATATTGTGTGTCAGTTTAAGCACAGTCATGTATAAACTTTCAATGGGGACGTTTCATATGTCGACCCTTAGCCGAGGATACCTCACTGGGATCTTCTGATTTTTTCTTGTATGTGTAATTAGTGTAGCTATTGTTTATTGATAGCACGTAATTATAGAGAGAATTTCCTTTGTAGTTGTATTTTTTCATTGTTGTACAGTAAAACAGTTGTGGCATGCATGTAGATTTGCACCAAGTATTTCTCAGCTGCGCTTGTAATTAAGTAGATATTATTTTCAGCGCTATGTTAATGTGTTTTCTTATTTTGCTCTTCAAATTGTGCTTTTCTGTGTTATCGTGTGAAATACGAGATAATTATGGCGTGTGAAAAACGTAACACTAGGCTCCAAAGTAAACTGAGAAATAATAGTGACGACGAGCGTAGCTTATCAGCACCACTGTGTAATGATGGCTCTGAGCGCTATGGGACTTAACTACTGTGGTCATCAGTCCCCTAGAACTTAGAACTACTTAAACCTAACTAACCTAGCAGTAGCTAACCGTAGCAGTCGCGCGGTTCCGGACTGCGCGCCTAGAACTGTGTAATGAATTAACAGACATTCAAAGTGGTAATTTGGTAACTGTGCATAGGGAAATGGAGCGGGCGTCAAATAATGGCGTAGACAGGGAAACAAATAGTGAACAGGGAAGCATTATCGATCGATCGGCCGGTAACAGCTCGCCTCAAGAATCCGAAATGACAGGACACAATCTTGCAATCAGGTTTTGCGTCCTCACCGTTTTCTCAAATAAGTCAAGACACATTTTCTGCTTTTCAAAATGCGAATATTGCCGGTTCAAATGCACTGCCGAATAGCACTGAGGAACATGTTTCAGACACCAGTGCATTGTTATTACAGTTAGTGCAACAAATGGGACAAAGGCTACAAAAGTTAGACACAACACTTGAACTAAATCAGAAACAAATGGGACAAAATCTTCAAAAGTTAGACACAATGGAACAAAATCTTCAAAAGTTCGACACAATGGAACAACACCAGAGACAAACACAGCAACAGTTAGACGCAATTGAACAAAATCTTCACACCACGCTTGAACAAACACGTGAAGATGTAACTACTGAGTTACATAAAATCGAATCGAAATGTCAAAAAGTCTGTAATGACGCAAAAACACAAATTTGTGAGCATTTTCAACCTATTTTTTCGCGGCATGAAAATACATTACAGACTCACGAAGCAGCCATGAAAGAACTGCAAACTATTGTTCATGAAAACTATGAGACTTTCAAGCTAAAATTGACTCAGTTGCATCTACCGATTCAGTTACGCGACTTGCAAAAACTCAGGAAAACTTAAAGGACACAGTAGATACGATTTCAACACAAATGGACACTCTGAAACTTGGTTCAGAAAAACACACTGACGAAATAAGTACACTATCGGAGAAAGTAGCCGAACTTTCGGATCAGTTCATTAACTTATCTACAAAGGTAGATGATGATCTGAATGACACAAGACGCATAGCCATCACTGACACAGAAGAGTATGAACAAATTAAGAAATTCAAACAAAATCAGAATCAAATTAATACGCAACACAAAAGAGAAATCCGGGAAGTACAATATCAGTTGGCACAAGTAATACAAAAATTACGTATTTCAGAGGACACTCGCGCTCCAACACGGAAAGAGGGTCTTAGAAATAGGGAAAAGCCGCAAAATAATAACAAAGGGCATTTCGGAAATTATGAAAGAAATTGGCAAGGTGCTGCGAATTTTGAGATGGAACCGCCGAAAAGAAGTAACAATGACCGATATGCGACTCGCCGACATGATGATTGTGACTATAAGCTGTTCATTACTACACGTAAATTCAAAACATTTAAGAATTCTGGCAACGACATTCATCCACAAGCGTGGCTCCATCAATTCTCTAATTATTTTCCTCCCAACTGGTCATTAGAGCACAGATTAGAATTTATGTGTGGCTATTTAGAGAATGAACCAGTTGTAAGAATGCAATCGGTCATTCACGATTGTCACAGTGAAGGAGAATTTTATCATGCCTTCCTCTCAGCATAGTGGTCTCAAGCTACAGAAGACCGAGTAAAACACAGCATCATAATGATGAAACATTTCGAACAATCTGAATTTTCCAGTCTTGTGAAATATTTTGAAGACATGTTGCACAAGAATCAGTACCTGTCAAACCCTTACAGCCACTCAGAACTCACCCGCATTTGCTTAATCAAATTGCCTGAACATTTATGACATATTATTTTGGCAGGACGTTGCAAAGCCGACATAGAAGCTTTTCAGGGACTCTTACCAGATTTGGAAATTGACACTGACAATCGCGGAACGCGAAAACAGGAGCACAACAATTACAGGTCACATCCGTCACAATTCCGCGATGAAAGAAATAATAAGTGGACACGACAAGGCTGTTTTCACAAAACAAATCGTGACCAAAACAGACACCACCCGTATGACAACCATTGGCAGAGTAGTAATAATTACAGGGAAAGATCACCTCTCCGCAGTAGTGACTATCACAGAGACAATCAGAGAAACAGACAATATCAGAACCAAAATAATTATAATCAAGGGAGACAGAATAACTTTAGACGCAACGTTCCAATGCACAGTTACGATTCAGGGAGAAATTCTCCACCACGTGATCGACAAGAATGAAACTATGGAATCTACCGACATGACGACAGACGATATGATAGTAACGACAGACCTGAATTGCATCACAACTGGCGGCATTCAAACAGGGCAGGGCCCTCTCGACAAGGTGAATACCGGCGTATACCACATGATAATTGCGTTCAAGTTGAAACTCTGAGTACTATGAAGAGTAAAGGATTGCACCACATTTCACATGTAAAACCGTTTATTGAGAGATAATCTGCTTTTTAACTTAGTCCTTGCTATAAAATTTTTCACTTTACATTACTAGTATGCTTTGTCAGACCTTGAATCTGTTAACATGCAACAATGTTTGAAGTTAAATATCCAGTCAAGAACCAAGAGAACTTACTTAAACAGAAATTACTAATGCATTGTTATAGTGAACAGACGACACTGTGTTGTTATGGGTACATTCTTGCTTGTTAGTTGCACGATTACGTAACGAATATACGGCTTACATACTTAGAACATATACTGCTAATGAGATTTTAATGCAACATTTTGGTTTACTTGAAAAGATATTCTTAATTGAAGTACATTCTGTGAGATTAAAGATGACTTCGCATTTGGTTTCTTTGATAGCTACACGATTATATCACGACACTACTAATATGTGACACAATTTACATTGTTGCTTTTGCGGTGTATCTGTTTTATATCTGCACAGTTTTTCTGAATTCTTCTGGAAAGTAAAACATGTTTTAGTAGTAACTTTTGTGGCATAGCTACAATGAGACAGCCTTTTTCGTAGCACAACAATATGTTACAGTATAGTATTTTCTTGATCACGGTAATGTACGTAATAACTACGATATGAATATGCATAGCATTTCACTTTTGTTTATGATGAGGTAAGTACATTGACTTCTGCAGAACTTAGCTTTCGGAGAACGATAACTACGACACTTCCACAGAATTATCTTACAGCAAGATGCTCATTTAGCGCTAAAGGACACGTATTTGAGTGATTAATTTTGTACTTAAAACATTTATTTTTAAAGATTTTTGAATTACAAAGATAGTAAGGTTTTCCGTGATACATTTCATTCCATTTCTGTAGTCTGTAACACCCGAGAGTATAATTACATTAATCCTCAGGAGGGTACACGCCTACGTTGTGCACCACATGTCTGGCAAGCACAAGGAGCCCTAGCTAATATGGTATTTGCTTATACAACTTTACACATCGGTACCATATTTCTCTAACACATAAATTACACAGCTATCTGATGATTTAACTGAGAGACAAACATTTTTTTTTTTTTACTACATCAGTGACACATGTTTACACAGTTACACAGTTGGATAATTTCACACTTATGAAATTGTATTTTGTCTGTACTTTGTGAACTGTTCATACTTTTTGGAACCATTGTGATACTATGAGAGCATTGAATGATGTATTTGGTATGGGATCATGATTTTTAAAGTACATTTGAGGTAGATGACATTATTTAAATGAGCAGAGAATTTTTTTAGGTTTTGAAATTATTGCAGAAAGCTACAACGTGTTTGAGATTTGGCTGAGTTTTTATGATATTATTATGATGACAATGTGTAATATGCTGTTGAGGTATGTTTATGATCAATAAGCTCATGCTATATGAGGAATCTGATTATGCTATGTATTTATTATGATGAAATATTGAAGAAGTGTCGACGAATATGTATATGTGTAATAAAGTAGGGAATAATGAGTAGTGGTTAGGGACACTGGTTTGTGAAAAAGGATGTTGGAAACCAAGAATCGTACTTTAAGAGTTATGAAATGTGTGTATATGTGTGAATGTATCACAATGCCGGCGAAAATTTTTTGGACGCTGTTATATTTATAGGATTTTGTTTCTACACATTTGTAATGCAAATTCTTAACCTGTGAAATTTTTTTATACGAGACTGTCACTGCTGTCGTAAATATTTCGGTAAGAAAGTTAAGTTACCTTCACGTAATGCGTCGTGGATGCCCAGCTGTGCCACCTGCCTGGAGAAAAAGCTATTCGGTGGAGAAAAAAAGAGAGACCATTAACCTCGCTATTGACATTCCTTTGTAGAAAGCATCGCAAATACGACACGTTCATTACTTGGAAACATATGATTATATTGTGGAGTGCGTACTTTGTGCTACTTACTGAAATGCTTATAAACTGATGGGAAATATTCTTACATCTGCACACCTGATTATGACAAGTGTCTTTCTATGAGACTTTAGAGAATTTCTACTAACTTATGAAATGTCACATGACTATCGAATGATATTCTTATGCTTTGCTTTTCATAGTTGCTTATTTCATTTGATATCTGGTTTCCAACTGTGTTGCAGCATTGGTTTTATAAAATAAAATTAAATGCATTTGCTAATGTGAACACTTTCTGTCAACAGATATAATTTTATGATCCACATTCTTCGAAAAAGGAGCACTTGGAAAGGAAAAAACAATAAGAAAGGATTAATAACAGTTACTGCATACATAATTTTCTTTTCAACTACTTGGTAATTTTTTTGGAACTTCTTGTGGTGCACCACTTTAATGACATAGATATTAAGATGTGAATAGACATTTCCCTTATCTGCATTGTTTTCTTTAGTGTACTATTTTTTCTGCTTGAGCTATGTCATATTCACGTATAAGTTATTGCATTTGCTGCTGCTGTTTGCCAGGCATAGTGCTACTGAATTTCACTTTGTATTACTCTGTTAAGCCAGTTTTACTACTGATTTATTTTTCTTGTTACTGCACATTGGCTCATATTAGTTGTAATGTTGCATTTGATTTGTTAATTTAGACTTACTGCTGCTAGCTTTGCCAATTTCCATTTCTTGTCATTGCTGTTTGTGTTAATTGTTTTGTGCTGCTGCATTGCCTCGTCCCTTAGTTTATATCTGAGCTCAGTAGATTTAAGTTAGCTTAAGAGGGGGTAGACTATATAAGAAACTATCTATGAAGAATAGGGAAAGAATGCATTGAGAAGTTATATGAAAAAAGTTTGTAAAAAGAAAAGGTACTGTACAATGAAGAATAATTATTCGGAAAGAGGCTATGAATAGAAAACAGAAAGTAGGTGTATATAGGACTTTTTGGGAATAATGATGAATGAATGGAGATCTCCAAGAAGTAAAGAAAGTTTTGTTTGCAAAATACTGCAGTAAAACAAACCCTGTCCTTTCCTGTTGTGTACCCCACTATGTGTTTGTGTACTCCTGTGTATTTGTGTTTTTTCCTGTCTTTATGTGTTTAGCTAATAAGATTTATGTTGTAGAATTTTTCTAGTACTAAGCTACATTCACTATGATGAGGAATACTGTTATCCTCAAATATAATTTGCATTAATAATATGTTACTTACTTTGTAAAGATGTTTAGACATTATTAATTCTGTTCTGTTTTAATGCTCATGTGTGAAATTAATGTTTCGAAAACTATTCTCATTATTTTATATATTTACTTATGTCATAATTCCTGCAACACTGATGTATATGTCTATTTCTATTCTTTTGTAAAGCCTCTATTACTACAAATGTTATCTGTATTATTATGTTTTCATGATGTTTTTTGTATCTCTGTAATTGTATTATCATTTTATAAAATTGTAATGGACACCAGTTCATCAAATTAAGTAACTTGTAAGCATACATTTCACTGCACGCATTTCTGTTGGTCATAGTATATGCACAATATGTGAAAAAAAAGAGGACTGTTAGTGCTTGCACGTGTGTTAATAATTCAGCAAGGGACTAGTTAACAGCATTGCTGGCTGTAAGGACAATTCCAATAACTTTGTGAGTGCACAAGTGGTGGTTACGGACATGCTATATTCTCCACAAGACACTTCGATGGTGATTGTGCACCTGCACAGTCGCAACAGATGGCTGCTGGCCGTCTCTACAAGGACTATAGTGCATCTGCACCTTTGATGACCCAGCAATACCACTATTTCTACAAGGACTGCAGTGTTTCAGCACCTTTGATGACCCACCAATACCATTATTTCTACAAGGACTGCAGTGGGTCCGCACCTCTGGTGGCCCACCAATACCATACTCTCTACCAGGACTACAGTGGGTCTGCTCTGTGATGACCTACCTAATATTCTTCAAAACTTCGACTGTCTCTGCTGTGGGTTTGCTCTGTTGTGACCCATTACCTGTCTGCATGTCAAGAGTCAGCACTGTCTTTCCGTTGGAAGGACAACACTACTTCTTGAAGACTGCATGGAAATCCACTACTTCCATGTGCATTTTCTTTTACTGCTCAGACTTTGAGAAAAAAAAACCACTACAATTTTACTGTGATGAAATATCAGGACTGTGTTTATGGACTGTGAGAAAGTTTTACCTTTGACCAAAATTGTATCAATAAGTGCGTTCATTTGATTTCTTTATTATTGTAATTGTGAAAAAATTTTGACAAATATGTATTGGCCAGTGCCCAAAACAATTTGTAAAATTTTTTGTGGGGAGCATGGGGGCTATGTAAGTAGACTGTTTAGGTTTTATATTGGTAACGCCACGTAGCTCTCTGTATGAAAATCACTGGCTGTGCTGTGTGCAGTCTGTGGCTGGTTGGCATTGTTGTAATACTCACCATTGTAGCATTGGGCAGTTGGCTGTTAACAGCGCGTAGCGTTGCGCAGTTGGAGGTGAGCCGCCAGCAGTGGTGGATGTGGGGGAGAGAAATGGCGGAGTTTTGAGAGCGGATGATCTGGACGTGTGTCAGTACATTTGTAAGACTGGATGTCATGAACTGATATATATTATGACTTTTGAACAATTTTAAGGTAAATACACCGTTTGTTCTCTATCAAAATCTTTCATTTGCTAACTATGCCTATCAGTAGTTAGTGCCTTCAGTAGTTTGAATCTTTTATTTAGCTGGCAGTAGTGGCGCTCGCTGTATTGCAGTAGTTCGAGTAACGAAGATTTTTGTGAGGTAAGTGATTCGTGAAAGGTATAGGTTAATGTTTGTCAGGGCCATTCTTTTGTAGGGATTAATGAAAGTCAGATTGCGTTGCGCTAAAAGTATTGTGTGTCAGTTTAAGCACAGTCATGTATAATTGCTCAAAGTGGACGTTTCACCACATAAAGAATAAAGCACTCAAGTGAAGAAAAAACTGAAAAAGATGTCTTTCGATATTCACTTATGTTCAGAAAAAGCAGAATACCTTATACGACTAGAGATAGGACGTTCATATTCATAGGACATGTACATTATTATGTTCGGCAGAAATTATTAGCATTTGAACCATGTCGGCCGTCGGACTCAAGGTCTACATCGATATCATGCCGCAACACAGCCTAGCAATAAAATTTGCCTGCGGCTCTCGTTGTCGCTATAAACCGAAGGTAGTGGATCAGTGTGACTTGAGCAGACATACAGGATGTCTCGCAGACATTTGCGTGAACCGTACCGTCAAATCACTGAGTTTGAAAGAGGGCGCATTATTGGCATGGTAGACCAATGCGTCCTTCTGGGAAATTGCCGCTCATGTGGGACGAAGTGTTTGATCAGTGCAACAACGGGTGTATGCAAAGAGGTTCGAGGAAGGACGTAGGAAACGACGAGATAGGTCAGGTCGCACCAACCAAACCTTCGGCTTGTCCCCCCCCCCCCCCATGCCTCTCGAGAAATCGACTCCTCATCGGAATGTAATTATTGCAGGACAGACCTGCGTCCTCCTTTGCTCTGGCGCAACAGTGTAACAGTATAACACATCGCACACTATCAGGGTGACAGTCTGTCGCCCTTTATTACAGCATGGGTTACGTGCGCGTCGTCTAATTCTCCACCTACTTTTGACGAATGTGCAGAAACATGATAGACGGCAATGGTGAATGGAACGAGGTCACTGGGGACAGGAGTGGGATCAGATAGTGTTCTCAGACGAATCCAGGTTCTGTTTGTTTGAAAATGATGGCCGCATTTCGGTTTGCCGCATACAGTGGTAGCGGCATCACAGTGACTGCATCCACACACGACATACAGCGCTAACTCAAGGTTCAAAAATGGTTCAAATGGCTCTGAGCACTATGGGACTCAACTGCTGAGGTCATTAGTCCCCTAGAACTTAGAACTAGTTAAACCTAACTAACCTAAGGACATCACAAACATCCATGCCCGAGGCAGGATTCGAACCTGCGACCGTAGCGGTCTTGCGGTTCCAGACTGCTAACTCAAGGTCTTGTGGTGTGGAGTGCTGTTGGGTGCAACCACAAATCACCGTTGGTGTATATCGAGGGCACTGTGCCCAGCGTGTCCTACGTGAATTGCATCCTGCGATCTGTAGCCTTGCCCTTTCTGCACAATACCCCAGACGTCATTTTTCTGCAAGAGAATGCACGACCACATGTTGCTGTATAAACACGTGCCTTCTTGTTGTCACAGGAGATCAGCCGTTTGCCATGGTCCGCCGGATCACCAGACTTGTTGCCAGTCGAAAATTTTCGGCATATGGTGAAACGATTGCTGCAGCGCTGTCAACCATTGCCAACTATCACAGATGAACTTTGCAACCAGGTGAATGGAGCGTGGACGGCTATACCACAGAACGCCATCTGCGCGTTAGACACGTCGGTGGCATCACGCATGGAACATGTTATCAGGGCCCATGGCGGACCCTATGCCTACTAGGCAACGGGACACATGCTCAACCCAGGTGACTGAAATGCTAATCAATTCTGCAGAACATACTAACGTACATAACCTGCGAATATGAACCTCCCATTTCTAGTCGTTCAAGGTTTTTCTAAAGATGAGTGTAAATAAACCGCCCTTCTTGATAGGTACATTTTAAAATATGTGTGTCTGACTGCACATAGTGCTCTGTATCTGCCTGACTTGTATAGAGAAGGTCATGCTCTATCGCAGAGACGCTTTCACCATCCATCAAGAAACCTGTTATCGCAAAAGTGCCTTCCTCTTTACTACTTCGCTAATATACATCCTGAATGTCGTCCGTTAGATATTGTATATGGATCATGTACACGTTTAATGTGGAGATCTACTATTTTCATCCCATCTCATTTCTAAACATTTTTCTATTTTTATGCATTGGTTTTAAAATTTAGTTTTAAGAATTATTTTTACACGACTGATGATTAGGCCGACTCCTTCGCCTTTGCTGGCCCCCTGCGTTACTCTCTTACATATTTATAGCTGTAACTGCTACTCCTTTTACACCAATGCATTTTAAGCACTACTTCTCACAAAGGTCACCTGTTATGTAACTTTTACTCTTTTGTCAGTGTTGCACTAAGGTGACAGAAGTCATGGGATATCTTCTAATATCGTGTCAGATCTGCTTTTGCCCGTCTTAGTGCAGCAGCTCGATGTGCCATGGACTCAGCAAGTCGTTGGAACTCAATTGTAGAAATATTCAGCCATGGTGCCTCTATAACCGTCCAGAATTGTGAAAGTGTTACCAGTGCAGGGTTTTGTCCACGAACTGGCCTCTGGATTATGTCCCATGCAGTGAACGACCCATGGATCCATGCCGGGCGGTTGGGCGCCCAAATAATTCGCTCGAACCTATCGTGAACAATTTTAGTCTGGTGACGTGGGGCAGTGTCATCTACAAAAAGTTCATTGTTGTTCGGGAACAGGAAGTTCATGATTGGGTAAAAATGGTCTCCAAATAGCCGAAAGTAGCCGTTTCCAGTGAATGATCAGTTCTGTTGGAGCGGAGAGCCCAGTGCGTTCCATGTAAACACAGCCGATACCATTATGGAAAAAACAACAGCTTGCACAGTGCCTTGTTGACAACTTGGGTCCATGGTTTCGAGGGGTGTGCGGCACACTCGAACTCTACCATCACTCTTACCAAATGCAATCTGGACTCATCTGATCAGACCACGGTTTTCCAGTCGTATAGGGTGCACCCGATATGGTCACTAGCTGAGGAGACGCGCTGCAAGCGATGTCGTACTGTTAGCAAAGGCCAGCCAGTGTGGCCGTGCGGCTCTAAGCGCTTCAGTTTGGAACCGCGTGACCGTTACGGTCGCAGGTTCGAATCTTGCCTCGGGCATGGATGTGTGTGATGTCCTTAGGTTAGTTAGGTTTAAGTAGTTCTAAGTTCTAGGGGACTGATGACCTCAGTAGTTAAGTCCCATAGTGCTCAGAGCCATTTCATTTTTTTTGTTAGCAAAGGCGTCGACCGGCTTCTGACATAGCTCATTAACCCCAAATTTCGCCGCAACA
Organism: Schistocerca serialis cubense; assembly: GCF_023864345.2. NCBI lineage: Eukaryota > Metazoa > Arthropoda > Insecta > Orthoptera > Acrididae > Schistocerca > Schistocerca serialis. The sequence continues at coordinate 730,758,517 of NC_064641.1, forward strand.
TCCTAACGGACAAGTTCGGTGTATGTGCCACATTGATTTCTCAGATTTATTCACGCAGTGTTGCCTGTCTGTTAGCACTGACAACTTTACGCAAACGCCGCTGCTCTCGGTCGTTAAGTGAAGGCTGTCGGCACACTCATGACACTGTGGATCTCGGAATATTGAATTTTCTAACGATTTCCGAAATGTAATGCCCATGCGTCTAACTAGAACTACCATTCCGCTTTCAAAGTCTGTTAATTCCCGTCGTGCGGCCACGATCAGGTCGGAAATCTTGTATAAATGAGAGCTCCGTCAATGCACTGCCCTTTTCTACCTTGCGTACGCAATGCTACCGCCATTTGTATATGTGCGTACCACTGTTCCACCTCAGTGTATTTTACCTGCCATGAATTGGGTATATGTTTTACTTATAACGAATTGGATATAACGGGCGTTTGAAAATGTGTCTTGTATTCCTACATAGGTAATATTTGTGAAAACTAGAAGAAACGTTCCTATAGTAATACACAAGGAAATCAGTATCGGTTGAGATACGTATCAATGTGTCCTCACATTCCGATTGCTGCGTGGTAGTACCATGCATAGTGATACATATTTCAGCTCTTCTTCGGAGTGAATCACGCACTCCAATTACAATTGGCTCAATTCGGATTGAATCTCATGCATTGGTCACACGCCCCTGTAATCCTAGCACGTTTGTCGATGGCTCAGGAATACACCAGTGCTTTTTAATGTCTCCTTAGTCATAAATCTGATGGATTTAGGTCGAGTGAACAGGGAGGTCGTGTTATCGAACATCCTCGACCAATCCATCGCCCACGAAACGTTACGGTGAGATTCTGTCGAACGATCCGTAGGTGCCTCGTTGTGCAACAGCCTCAGTCGTTGCCACTGTGCAAGTGCAACGTTCTCCAATAAAGCTGCTAAACCATCATGCAGAAATCTGTGATACACTCCACCTGTTATTCTGTTTTGTGAAGTATATGGCACTATTTGTTACTGACAGTCTTTGCCCAGACAATGACCATGAAGCGATTCTAATGCGTGCCATGATTGCTCTCGAGGATTTGCATCTAATCACATGTACCGGGTGATCAAAAAGTCCGTGTAAATTTGAAAACTGAATAAATCACGGAATAATGTAGTTAGAGAGGTACAAATTGACACACATGCTTGGAATGACATGGGGTTTTATTAGAACCAAAAAATACAAAAGTTCAAAAAATGTCCGACAGATGGCGCTTCATCTGATCAGAATAGCAATAATGAGCATAACAAAGTAAGACAAAGCAAAAATGATGCTCTTTACAGGAAATGCTCAATATGACCACCATCATTCCTCAACAATAGCTGTAGTCGAGGAATAATATTGTGAACAGCATTGTAAAGAATGTCCGGAGTTATGGTGAGGCATTGGCGTCGGATGTTGTCTTTCAGCATCCCTAGAGATGTCTGTCGATCACGATGCACTTGCGACTTCAGGTAACCTCAAAGTCAATAATCGCACGGACTGTGGTCTGTGGACCTGGGAGGCCAAGAATGACGAAAGTGGCGGCTGAGCACACGATCATCACCAAACGACGCGAGCAAGAGATCTTTCACGCGTCCAGCAATACGGGGTGGAGCGTCATCCTGCATATTCATCGTACGTTCCAGCAGGTGGTTATCATCCAGGCTGGGGATGATACGATTCTGTAACATATCGACGTACCTCTCACCCATCACGGTAGCAGTTACAAAACCAGAATCACGCATTTTCTCGAAGAAAAAAGGCCCGATAATGGTAGATGTGGTAAATCCAACCCATACCGCGACTTTCTCGTCGTGCAATGGAGTTTCCACGACAGTTCTAGGATTTTTGGTAGCCGAAATTCTGGAGTTGTGGGCGTTGACAGACCCTCGAAGCGTGAAATGAGCTTCGTCGGTCCACAACACGTTACTCAATCAATAGTCATCTTCCGCCATCTTTTGAAACGCCCACAGCGCAAATGCCCTCCGCTTCACTAAATCGCCAGGTAACAGTTCATGATGGCGTGGATTTTGTACGGATTGCATCGGAAGGTATGCCTAAGTGCCAATCAAACAGTAGTGTATGGAATGCCGGTGCGACGTACGACTGCACGAGCGCTGACTTCCCCGTACATAGACGAACCCGCTACAGTCTCCATTTTGTCCTGAACTGTCTCAGCAGCATTACGCCTTGTGCTCGGTCGGCCACTACGGGGTCTATCGTCTAAACAACCCGTGGCTTCGAACTTCGAAATCATTCTCGCCGTAGCTCCATTTGTCAACGGACCTTTCCCCGCTCGAATACCCTTCCTATGGCAATAGGATCGTAACGCTGAAATAGCACATTCCCCATTCTGATAATACAGCTTCACTAAAAGCGCCTTTTCAGGTAACGTCAACATGCTGCGACTGCTGGCGCATCTGATTCTCTCTGTTTTTCTTTTTTTTGTTTCTCTTTATTGTTATTTTTAAACCTGTTTACAGGCAGGCCAGCAGCAGCATACTACGCCACTCTTTGGCCTCAGAGAAACACAAAAGATACAAATGAAAACATTTAGAGCAAAAAAACATGATGGACATAGAAATGGAGACAAACAATTTTTTTAAAAATACATGGAGCCGTTCACGGGCGTAGAGTCCAAGATAAAATTTGGTCAGACACCTGGACACATACATAGACGAAGAGTGTCACACGTGAACGTAGGTGCACAAAACGAATAACACTGAACCACTGCACAAAACGGCGGCACACACAGAAACACAAGGCGTTGATCTCCAGCACGCGAAAGTTCACTAACCGTGTACGAGTCCGGGGACCTGCCAAGAAAGGAGGAGGGGGGTGGGAGAGGGAGAGGGGAGAGCGGATGCCATGGGCAGGGGAGGTAGGGGGAAGGGAGGAAGGGGAGGGGAAGCCCAGGGGAAGAGAGGTGGAGGAAGGGGACGGGGGAAAAGGAAAGAGAAGGGAGGGAGGGTGACTAAAGGAAAGGATACAGGAATTGGGAGGGAGGATCAAAGTTGATAGGAGGGGTAGATGGAGGTGAGGAGGACATCATCAAGGAGGGGAGAGAGATGGAGACTGGGTGGGATGTGGGAATACAGGTGCGGCAGCAGGTGGGGGTGGGAGAGGATGGGTGAGACAAGCGGGTGAGGAGGATCGAGTTTGCGGGAGGTGTACAGGATCTGTATCCTTTCAAGGAAAAGGAGGAGGTGGGGGAAGGGGATGAGATCGTACAGGATCCGCGTGGGGGAGGGAAGACGGATGCGATAGGCGAGGCGGAGAGAATGGCGTCCAAGGATTTGGAGGGATTTATAAAAGGTGAGGGGGGGGCGGAGATCCAGGCCGGATGGGCGTAACAAAGGATAGGGCGGATGAGGGATTTATAGGTGTGGAGGATGGTAGAGGGGTCCAGATCCCACATACAGCCGGAAAGGAGCTTGAGGAGACTTGGGAGCGTGCCTTGGCTTGCATTGTCTGGAGATGGGGAGTCCAGGAGAGGCGACGGTCGAGGGTGACGCCAAGGTACTTAAGGGTGGGAGTGAGGGCAATAGGACGGCCATAGATGGTGAGATAGAAATCAAGGAGGTAGAAGGAAGGGGTGGTTTTGCCTACAATGATCGCCTGGGTTTTGGAGGGATTGACCTTGAGCAACCACTGGTTGCACCAAGCGGTGAACTGGTCAAGATGGGATTGGAGAAGGTGTTGGGAGCGCTGCAGGGTGGGGGCAAGGGCAAGGAAGGCGGTGTCATCGGCAAACTGGAGAAGTTGGACGGGGGGTGACGGCGGCGGCATGTCCGCCATGTACAAAAGGTACAGAAGGAGGGAGAGGACGGAGCCTTGGGGCACACCGGCGGAGGGGAAAAAGGTGTAGGGATCCGTGTTATGGATGGTGACATAGGAAGGACGGTGGGAGAGAATGGAGCCGATCAGACGGAAGTAGTTAGTGGGAAGGGCGAAGGTTTGGAGCTTGAAGAGGAGACCGGAATGCCATACACGGTCATAAGCTCGTTCGAGGTCCAGGGTGAGGAAGATTGCGGAGCGACGGGAATTAAGCTGGTCGGGAAGGAGATGAGTGAGGTGAAGGAGAAGGTCGTCGGAAGAGAAGGACGTCCAAAAGCCACACTGGGTAACGGGAAGGAGGCGGTGCTGGCAGAGACGCTGGTGGATGCGTCGGGTGAGGATAGGCTCCAGGACCTTGCTGAAGACCGAGGTAAGGCTGATGGGACGGTAGGAGGAGACGGCGGACGGTGGTTTGCCAGGTTTAAGGAACATCAGGATACGGGAGGTTTTCCACACGTCAGGGTAGTAACCGGTGGACAGGACTACATTGTAGAGCCTGGCCAGAGTGGAGAGGAAAGAGACAGGAGCTTCACGATGGTGACGGTAGGTGACACGATCATGACCAGGAGCGGTGTTGCGTTTTTGTGCGGAGTGTAGCAATGAGCTCCTGTGTAGTGATAGGGGCTTTGAGTTCCGTGTGTGCAATGTTGTCCAAGTACTGGAAACCAGGTGCGAGGGGAGGGACAGATCGCAGACATCCGGGAAGAGGGAGTAATCGAACTGGGGATCATCGGGGATGAGGAGAGGTAGGAGGCAAAGTGATTGGCCTTACTAAGGGTGTCAGGGAAGGGGTGATCATCATGGAGAAGAGGATAGTAGGGGGAGGGTTTAGTTCCGGTACGGCGACAGAAGGCTGACCAGAACTTGGACGAGTTGATAGGTAGGGTAGCATTTAAACAGGCGCATGTCTGTCGCCAGTCCCGGCGTTTCTTAGCCGTGAGCAAATTACGAATGTGTCGCTGGAGTTGCTGGTGGCGTCATAGTGTGTCCGGGTCACGCGTGTGGAGGAAGGCACGGTAGAGACGGCAGGATTCATGGAGGAGGAGGAAGGCCTGTGGGGGTAAGAGAGGATGGTGGGGGTGCATGGCGACAGTAGGGACGTGGGCCTCCACGGCCTCAGACAAGGTCTGCTGGAAAAAGGCAGCAGCATGGGTTACATCGTCAGGGTGGTGGTAGGTGAAGGGGTGGCTATCGACCTGAGTGGAGAGGGTATCCCGGTAGGCATTCCAGTTGGCACGGGAATAGACATGGATGTACTTAGGGGGAGGGTCATTATGAGGGTCGGGGTGGGGGCGACGACCGTCGGAAACGGTGAGGAGGACAGGGAGATGGTCGCTACCAATAGGCTCCAGGACATCCACCGTTATGCGGCCAAGGAGGTTGGGGGAGGAAAGGATAACATCGGGAGTGGAGTTGGATTTGGGACGGGTGTGCTGGGGGATGGGGATGAGGTCGCCTTGAAGGGAGGAGAGGAACCGATGCCACCGCAGTAACTGGGCGGCGGAATGACTATGGATGTTGAGGTCGGCGGCGATCACATAGGAGGAGAAGGTACGGTCGATGTGAGAGAGGAAGTCGAAGGGAATAGGGGTGTTAGGGCGGACAGATGGTGGCGCAGGTGACGGTAAGGCCGGGGAAGAAGAGACTAAGGATCAGGTCTTTGGTGGGGTCAGGAAGGAGAGGTTGGAGCCGAACGGGGATCTGGCGGTGGTGACCAATGTCATCTCCGCCAAGCGCAATCGGGAGGGGATTATTGGAGCGGTGAAGGAGGTAGAGCGAAGTGTGGATTGTGTGGTGGGGTTGGAGGAAGGTTTCATTGAGGAGGAAGGAATCCACGCGGTGGGTGGCAAGGGTGTGCAGGAAGAGGTTCTTGTTGGCGGGAAGTGAGCGAATGTTGTTGGAATTAGACAAGGGTGTCAAGATGGGAGAAGGTAAAATGGGCCTGGTTGTTGGAGTAGGTGGCATACATTTTTAAGTGGAAAATGGAACGGCCGGCAAGGGAGACCTGTTGGAAGGTGTGAGGGCGCTGGAAAGAGTGGACGTTTTGTAGGATAATGGTGAGGAACCTGATGATGTCTTCAGCGGGGGGGGGGGGGGGGGCAGACAAAGGGAATTGCCAGGAGGGGTGGGGGCGTCCACAGGACAGACAGGGATGGTGAGTTCAGGAGTGGTCAGAGGGGCTCGGGCTTTACACTTTTGGGAGTAGGTGGGATGGGGGAGATTGCAGGTATTGCGGGAGGGAGGGGATTGAAGGTTAGGGCACTGCTGAAGGAAGTGCGCTTGCCTACAATGTGGCCAGGTGGGGGTCTCGTGGCACTCGGCTGTTGGGTGTGTGTTATAGCACAGACACCTCTGGCGTCACAGGGATTGAGGACGGGAACGGGAGGGGTCGACCTTATAGCGCTGGTTGAAGAGAAGGGCACCCTACTTTAGGAGACGGTCAATGGAGGGGGCATCCTCGGAGAAGACCCGCATAAGGCGGGTGGGGCCAGCCGAGTTGAAAATGCGGCGGACCGCCCGCACCTCCAGCGTGGGATGCGCCTTGAGCTCCGCCAACACCTTCTCCTCCGTGATCGACGGACTGCGCCGAGTGATCACGGCAGTGAGGGTTGGCAGGTAACGTGGGGGTTGGGGTTGGTGGGTAGGAGTTGGAGCAGGGGTGAGGGAGGCGTTGGGGCCAAAATGGGTGATGGGGAGGCGGGAGAGGATGTCAGCTATGGATGGTTGGGCTGCGGGAGGAGATGAGAACGGAATCCCATCTGGGAGTGAGGAGAGAGATGGAGGCACCAGGAAAGTGTTGGCGGGGGAGGAGGGAGAGATTCCGGGCCTCGAGAAGGGAAGGATCAGGATGGGAGAGGAGGTATTTGTATAAAGAGGGGGGGGAGGAGGAGGAGACATCCATGGCATCCTGGGGGGGGGGGAGGACGGGGTGGGGCCTTTTTGGGAGTGGAGGAGGTGGTGGTGCCACTAGGGCGTTTAACGGCGGCAAAAGGGTGAGTGGTGACATGAGGGATGGGAGCTATAGGGAGGTGGCGGGAAGGGGCAGGTCCCGGCGTGGACGCAGCAGTCGGCGCCGGAGATGGTGACGGTGAAGGCGACGGCGACGGCGACGGCGATGGTGGTGGCGGTGATGGCGAAGGCGATGGGGAGAGTTGGGCATGGGCAGTGGCCCGACGGGCCACCACCCTAGCTGGAGCTGCAGTGACAGGCTGGGGGAGTGGGGGGAAAGGATCAGAGGGAGAGGAGTGGGAGGAAGAAGCTGGAGATGGGGTGACAAAGAGCGAGGGCGAAGGGAGAGTGAGAAGAGGAGGAATGGGAAGAGGGGGGTGTGACTGGGCACACCATGTGATGGTGGTGGTGGCGGCGGAGCGGGAAGTATAAACTATGGCTGTGGTGGTAGTGGTAGTGGTGGTGGGGGCTGACATGATGACAGGGAGAAACAAAAATGCACAGGACGAAAGGAAAGAACTGAGGACAGACGAAGACGAAGACGAAGGAAGATGAAGGCGAAGATGGATGAAGATGAAGACGGATGAAGACCAGAGTCCCACGCTGCTGGCGCTGATGCTGACGCCGACGATGGCTGGCAGGAATGCCGCACCTGCTGCTGCTGCTGCTGCCGCGGAGGGGGACGGGGCGGGGCCGGGGCCGGGGCCGCCGCTGGTGCTGGAGGGCTGGCTGGCTGGCTGGATGGCTGGACTGCTGCTGCTGCTGGAGGGCTGGCTGGCTGGCTGGCTGGCTGGCTGCTGCTGGCTGGACCGCTGCTGCCGGCCGGGACCGCTGCTGCTGCTGCTGCTGCTGCACGGCTGGACCGCTGCTGCTCGGCTGGACCGCTGCTGCTCGGCTGGCTGGCTGGCACCTGAAAACCTAGCGCTTCGATTAGTGATGGAACAGCACAATCGAAGGGCGGTATCCTTGCGGAGTACCACTGGAGATGATTCTCTCTATCAGTACAGCTCCTTTTATACACGGTTGTCATGCCCAGTCACTGACGTTTTGCTGTCCAGCGCCATCTGTCGGACATTTTGTTAACTTTGTTTTTTGTTTGGTTCTAATAAAACCCCATGTCATTTCAAGCATGTTTGTCAATTTTTACCTCTCTATCTACATTATTCAGTGGTTTACTTAGTTTTCAAATATCTACTGACTTTTTGATCACCCTGTATATATTGTACTAATTTAAAATTCCATATCTTGTCAATCTTGCTTCATTTGTACTACTGAAAATACGCACTGCTTGTCGTGGTTACTGGCTGCTGCAGACGATGGCGTGAATATCAATGATGGTTAATTTGCAGAGAAGTGGCAAAATAATTACCTGTACAGACGATTTCTTCCTCACGCTGCAGGTGCTGAGAGTTTTCATTCCCCACCTGTCGGCTGCTGTCCCGATCGTGGCTGGCAACGAACTACACTGATCAGCCAATGCATTATGACCACCTTCCTGATAGCCGGTATGGCTACCTTTGGCGCAGATGACAGCGGCGTCGCATCGTGGCATGGAGCAATGAAGCCTTAGTAGACTGCTGGAGGGAGCTGGCACTACATCTGCTCACATAGGTCACTTAACTCTCGTAAACTCTGGGGAGTATGGCGATGAGCTCTGACACCATGTTCAATCACATCACAAATGCGTTCGAATGGGTTCAGATCTGCTGGGTTGGGGGCCAACTCATCAGCTGGAATTCGCCGTGCGTTCCCCGAACCACTCCACCACACTCCTGGCTTATTGACATGGCGCATTATCTTGCAGAAAAATGCCACTGCAGTCGGCAAACATGATCGACACGAAATGTACGTAGTCTGCAACCAGTGTACGATACTCCTTGACCGTCACAGTGCCTTCCACGAGCTCCACTGGGCCGACAGATGCCCATGTGAATGTTGTCGAGAGCATAATGGGGTCGTCGCCAGCTTGTATCCATTCTGCAGTACTGGTGTCAAGGTCCTGTTGGCCTAGAAGGCGACGGATTCGAAGCCCCCCCCCCCCCCCCCCCCGCCTCCTTCCCCATAAGTACAATGAACAGCCAAGCAACACACTGCTATTGCTGCAACGGCAAGTGCCGATGGTCACATGCCCATTTCAGTCGTAGTTGCCGAAGTCGTGCTGTTAACATTGCCACATGCGTGGTTCGTCGACTGCGGAGGCCCTTCGTTAGCAGTCTTCGGTGTACTGTGTATTCAGACACCCTTGTACTCTACCCACCATTAAAGTCTTATGTTACACCACAATTGGCCACCGGTCCTGTTTTTACCAGTCTGCCCAGCCTACGATGTCCGACATCTGTAATGATGGGTGGCCGCCCAACTGCACGACGTCTGGATGTGGTTTCGCCACGTATTGAACACTCATCACAACACTCTTCCAACATTCTATAAGTCGTGAATTTTTCGAAAAGCTCGTGCCGAGCCTCCGGGCTATCAAAATCTGCCCTCGGTTAGACTCAGGTAGATCGCGCGCCTTATCCATTCTACACACGGACAGAACTCTACTTGATTCTACATGCACCGTGTGTCTGACTAACAGTCATTCCTCGTCAAGTGACGCTGATATGGCCTGGACGTGTTTATGTCTATAATAAATCGATGGTCATAATGTTCTCGCTGATCAATGTAGTTCTCTTCTAGCAGGAATTAAAGATTAATTGTGACGACTTTTGAAATAAACATTAAAACGAGATACGTATCAAACGAAAGGTATTTTCAGAACAGTCCGAATCTGATGGCGAAGGTATTGATTTAATTTACTTAGTGCACTCTCCCTCTGTCAATGAGCTGGACCGTGCAGCATTAGAGACGGTGGCCTTCTGGCCAGTCCACGAAGACTCTGCACTCTACATACTCGCCACAACTACACTACTCGCCATTAAAATTGCGGTTACCCTTGACGCTGCATCACAGACAGGAGCGCCTGCGACGGTGTACTCAACGACGAACCTGGGGGGGCACGAATGGCAAAACGTCATTTTTTCGGATGAATCCAGGTTCTGTTTACAGCATCATAATGGTCGCATCCCGGGTTTGGCCACATCGCGGTGAACGCACATTGGAAGCGTGTATTCGTCATAGCCATACTGGCGTATCATCCGGCATGGTGGTATGGGGTGCCATTGATTACACGTCTCTGTCACCTCTTGTTCGCATTGACGGCACTTTGAATAGTGGACGTTACAATTCAGATGTGTTACGACCCGTGGCTCTACCATTCATTCGATCCCTGCAAAACCCTACATTTCAGCAGGATAATGTACGGCAGCATATTACAGGTCCTGTACGGGCCTTTTTGTATACAGAAATGTTCGACTACTGCCCTCGCCAGTACATTCTACAGACCTCTCAGCAATGAAAAACGACTGGTCAATGGTGGTCGAGCAACTGCCTCGTCACAATACGCCAGTCACTACTCTTGATGAACTGTGGTATCGTGTTGAAGCTTCACGGGCAGCTGTACCTGTACACGCCATCCAAGCTCTGTTTGACTCAATGCCCAGGCGTATCAAGGCCGTTATTACGGCCAGAGGTTCGGGGTACTGATTTCTCAGGACCTATGCACCCAAATTGCGTGAAAAGGTAATCACATGTCAGTTCTAGTATCGTGTATTTGTCCAGTGAATACCCGTTTATCATCGGCGTTTCTTCTTGGTGTAGCAATTTTACTGACCAGTAGTGTGAAACGGTCTTTATCTCAATTAGTATACTTATGTTTCATACATATAACTACAGGAATTTTGCTCCTAGTTTTGAACAATACAACCGACTGTAGAAATATCCCACACTATTTTTAAACGTCATGTGTACCTTACTTATGACAAGTTTCTGTGCAATATTATTCATAATTATAGCATGTTTACCTGCTGGCTGTTAGCCTTACTCACTGTCTGTCAGTTGTGAACGCCTAAAATAGTGTAATTTTTTGTTGAGACAGAATGTAAAGGTAGCAGCTGATGGGAGAACTTCTGCAATGACAATAGTACTGGCTCTCTGCAGTGGCATCACGGGCGCCATTGTGCGTCGGAGCTCGGCTGCATCTGCGGACTGGAGATTACCGCCGTGGAGGTGGCCGGCGAGGGCGGCTTGCAGCTGGCGAAAATTGGCCACCGGAAGCCGACCTGACGTCACGCCGTCTACGTGGTGTGGGCGGCTGGCTGACAGCGGCGCCCGGGTGGGGGAACAGCAAGTGGACAAGGGGCATCCCGTCGCGCCTCTGGGGGATCTGTGTCGCCCGCTGGCGCTGCGAGGCATCGCCCGGGCGTAGGTGCCCTCCACTTCCCGTCACTTCTGTGGCCGCGTCGTAATTACTGTTCGTCAAGTCCACGTACCACAGCGGTTTCTTTCAGCGATACTCAAGCGCTGGCAAGAGTGTTCACACAGAGGCGTCCTTGAGAAATTACTATAGGTGTTCCACATGATTTAATTCTGTATTCCCTGAAGAGCCAAATGCACTGGTACACTTGCTTAATATCGTACAGGGCCCGGCGAGCACACAAAAGTGCCGCAGCACGACGTGGCATGGACTCGACTAATGTCTGAAGTAGTGCTGGAGGGAATTGACATCATGAATCCTGCAGGGTTGTCCATAAATAGGTAACAATACGACGGGGAGGAGATCTCTTCTTATCAGCACTTTGCAAGACATCCCTGATATGCTCAATAATGTTCATGTAGGGAGTTCTGTGGCCCGCGGAAGTGTTTAAACTCAGAAGAGTGTTCCTGGAGCCACTCTATGGCAATTCTGGACGTGTGGTATGTCGCATTGTCCTGCTGCAAATTCCTAAGTCCGTCGAAATGCACAATGGACATGAATGGATGCAGGTGATTAGACAGGATGTTTACGCACCTGTCAGAGTCGTATCTAGACGTACCAGCCGTCCCCAACTGCACGCACCCCACACCATTACAGAGCCTCCACCAGATGGAAGACTCCCCTGCTGACATGCAGGGTTCATGGCTTCATGAGGTTGTCTCTATACCCGTGCACATCCTTCCTCTCGATACAATTTGCAGCGAGATCGTCCGACCAAGCAACACGTTTCCAGTCATCAATAGTCCAATATCGGTGTTCACGGGCCCAGACGAGGCGTTAAAAAAAAAAATGGTTCAAATGGCTCAGAGCACTATGGGCCTTAACATCAGAGGTCATCAGTCGCCTAGAACTACTTAAACCTAACTAACCTAAGGACATCACACACATCCATGCCCGAGGCAGGATTCGAACCTGCGACCGTAGCGGTCACGCGGTTCCAGACTGAAGCACCTAGACCCGCACGGCCATACGGGCCGGGGAGGCGTAAAACTTTGTGTTGTGCAGTCATCATTGGTATATGAATGGGCTTTCGGCTCCCGAAAGCCCATATCGATGATGTTCCGCTGAATGGTTCGCACGCTGACACTTGTTCATGGCACAGAACTGAAATCTGCAGAACTTTGCGGAAGGGTTCTTCTTTCTGTCACGATGAACGATTCTTGTCAGTCGTCGTTGGTCTCGTTATTGCAGGATCTTTTTCCGGCTGCAGAGATGTCGGAGATTTGATGTTTTAACCGAATCCCTGATATTCAGGGTACACTCGTGAAACGGTCGTACAGGAAAACTCCCAAGTCATCGCTACCTCGGAGATGCTGTGCCCCATCCCTCGTAGGCCGACTATAACACCACGTTCAAACTCACTTAAATCTTGATAACCTGCCATTGAAGCAGCAGTAACAGATCTAACAAATGCGCCAGACACTTGTCTTATATAGATGTCGCCGATCACAGCGCCGTATTCTGCCTGTTTACTTATAGCTGTATTTGAATACGCATGCCTACACCAATTTCTTTGGCGCTTCAGTGTATAACTGTCCTTCCGAGAGGGGAGAGGGTGGATGGTGTTGTGGATAAGAGGCCCGCCCAATCCCTCCAGAATTTCCCTTCCGTGAGTATTTTACAAAAAGCTGATTGATGAAAATTAAATTTTCGTATCCACAATATTACGAAGAAAATTTCAATTAAAATGAATTAAAGTACATATGGATGCATTGGCTGTTTATTATATCCTTTCAAAGACCCAAGACCGATTTCACACCCTAAAGATGCACCCTCAGGGGCACTTAAATAATCACGCCCTGCATGATGAGGACTGAGATGTTCCAAGGTGCAGTTGTAAACTAAAGTGAGTGATTCATCAACAGTTGTCATAAAACTAAACGATTGTTAAACGTAAAATCCATAAAATCAGAAAATGTGGGCCAGGAAGCTCCAATACGTTGGAGAAGTGCTCTCTAGGATTCTCATAGCAACATTTACGTTTTGTTGGATAATAATGCGTGCACAAAGTTCGATAATGACCTACGTCGGCCGGATCAAATCGGCGCATCGAGAATTAATGGGTCCCGACAATATAAGGGGACCTCTAGTGAAGATGCCCCAGCATCGATATGTAGAGGAGATGCTGTGGTGATTGATATCACGGCAGTTTGTGTGTTATGCGTCCACGGGCTGAGTGTCGTTCTTTGAAAGGACTGCAATAAACATCTAATGCGGTCATATGGACGTTCAAACGAACTGAGCGCGAGACTTGGTCCCTCAGCAGTTTTGTTACCTCGGTTTCCAAACAGTGTGTACTTTGACGGAGAGCAAAAGTTCCCGGGGGAGGGGCGGACAGACTGACGCTTTCTTAGCCTTTCTTTTGAGGGTCTTCTCGGCCCGCCCATGCACATGTTGGTGGTCCCAGGGTAGTGGCGCCAACTTGTTGACCACGATAAAGCTTGGTGTCCCTCCGTGCATCCGTTGTCTCCGTTTACATTTGAATTACCGGCCACTGGAACTCCAAGGTCCATCGACGAGGGCGTGAGCTGCAACACTCTTCACTGGAATGCGCGCCGCCAACGCCAAGCGATAAGAGTGTTTACATAACAAAACTGCTGCATCCTTGAGCCTCCGGTTCTAGATGTACCCTTGTCCGGTTAGTCGCTGACGCTACAGATCTTTATTTATGGAAATATACAGTACAATCAGCTACAAATTTTACATATTCACATACACCTTTACCTTTAACCCAAATAAATACAGACCCATTTTGACTAATTTTTCTTTTGCTACTAGTATACAACACAAGAAGAGATGTTGAATCATAAGCTGATTTACCAAAATCTTTACTACCAATTTCAAACATATGATAGGTACGATAGGCAATTACATCTCTATCATTAAAACTTTCAAGTCCAGGTACACTAGGAACTCCGCTACCACTTCTTACTATGGCAACGGTGAACCATCCATTTCATGTGAGAAAGAGTCGTTTGTATCCAAGGTAAAATTAAGAGAACATCCAAGAAATACACAAGGTCCATCGACGAGGGCGTGAGCTGCAACACTGTTCACTGGAATGCGATTTTTCTTGTCTCCTGATGTTGTTGTAAGTTCAATGTTCTCTATGGTTTTGTAGACTGTTGTACGGATACGACGATACCTCCTGTAGGGCATCTCTGGTGTTTTATGGATTGAATGATTGATGATCCCTGAATATGGAAGTTAGTAGGAATACAAAAAAAGGGAGGAAGGTTTATCTGTTTAGCAAGAGTAACAGAAGGCAGATTTCAGACTACCTATCAAAACGAAAATTTCTGTTCCGACACTGACAATGTTGAGTGTTTATGGAAAAAGTTCAAGGCAATCGTAAAATGCGTTTTAGACAGGTACGTGCCGAGTAAAACTGTGAGGGACGGGAAAAACCCACCGTGGTACAGCAACAAAGTCAGGAAACTACTGCGAAAGCAAAGAGAGCTTCACTCTAAGTTTAAACGCAGCCAAAACCTCTCAGACAAACAGAAGCTAAACGATGTCAAAGTTAGCGTAAGGAGGGCTATGCGTGAAGCGTTCAGTGAATTCGAAAGTAAAATTCTATGTGCCGACTTGACAGAAAATACTAGGAAGTTCTGGTCTTACGTTAAATCAGTAAGTGGCTCGAAACAGCATATCCAGACACTCCGGGATGATGATGGCATTGAAACAGAGGATGACACGCGTAAAGCAGAAATACTAAACACCTTTTTCCAAAGCTGTTTCACAGAGGAAGACCGCACTGCAGTTCCTTCTCTAAGTCCTCGCACAATCGAAAAAATGGCTGACATCGAAATAAGTGTCCAAGGAATAGAAAAGCAACTGGAATCACTCAACAGAGGAAAGTCCACTGGACCTGACGGGATACCAGTTCGATTCTACACAGAGTACGCAAAAGAACTTGCCCCCCTTCTAACAGCCGTGTACCGCAAGTCTCTAGAGGAACGGAAGGTTCCAAATGATTGGAAAAGAGCACAGGTAGTCCCAGTTTTCAAGAAGGGTCGTCGAGCAGATGCGCAAAACTATAGACCTATATCTCTGACGTCGATCTGTTGTAGAATTTTAGAACATGTTTTTTGCTCGAGTATCATGTCGTTTTTGGAAACCCAGAATCTACTATGTAGGAATCAACATGGATTCCGGAAACAGCGATCGTGTGAGACCCAACTCGCTTTATTTGTTCATGAGACCCAGAAAATATTAGATACAGGCTCCCAGGTAGATGCTATTTTTCTTGATTTCCGGAAGGCGTTCGATACAGTTCCGCACTGTCGCCTGATAAACAAAGTAAGAGCCTACGGAATATCAGACCAGCTGTGTGACTGGATTGAAGAGTTTTTAGCAAACAGAACACAGCATGTTGTTATCAATGGAGAGACGTCTACAGACGTTAAAGTAACCTCTGGCGTGCCACAGGGGAGTGTTATGGGACCATTGCTTTTCACAATATATATAAATGACCTAGTAGATAGTGTCGGAAGTTCCATACGGCTTTTCGCGGATGATGCTGTAGTATACAGAGAAGTTGCAGCATTAGAAAATCGTAGTGAAATGCAGGAAGATCTGCAGCGAATAGGCACTTGGTGCAGGGAGTGGGAACTGACCCTTAACATAGACAAATGTATTGCGAATACGTAGAAAGAAGGATCCTTTATTGTATGATTATATGATAGCGGAACAAACACTGGTAGCAGTTACTTCTGTAAAATATCTGGGAGTATGCGTGCGGAACGATTTGAAGTGGAATGATCATATAAAATTAATTGTTGGTAAGGCGGGTACCAGGTTGAGATTCATTGGGAGGGTCCTTAGAAAATGTAGTCCATCAACAAAGGAGGTGGCTTACGAAACAATCGTTCGACCTATACTTTGAGTATTGCTCATCAGTGTGGGATCCGTACCAGATCGGGTTGACGGAGGAGATAGAGAAGATCCAAAGAAGAGCGGCGCGTTTCGTCACTGGGTTATTTGGTAACCGTGATAGCGTTACGGAGATGTTTAACAAACTCAAGTGGCAGACTCTGCAAGAGAGGCGCTCTGCATCGCGGTGTAGCTTGCTCGCCAGGTTTCGAGAGGGTGCGTTTCTGGATGAGGTATCGAATATATTGCTTCCCCCTACGTATACCTCCCGAGGAGATCACGAATGTAAAATTAGAGAGATTAGAGCGCGCACGGAGGCTTTGAGACAGTCGTTCTTCCCGCGAACCATACGCGACTGGAACAGGAAAGGGAGATAATGACAGTGGCACGTAAAGTGCCCTCCGCCACACACCGTTGGGTGGCTTGCGGAGTATAAATGTAGATGTAGATGTAGATGTAAATTGCTCTGCCTCCGTCATTTGATAGTCCTCTACTTCGGCAAGCTATCGGTGCATTCCGTTGGATTGGGAAAATCGCTTTTAATGTATAAACAAGCCGACTAAATTTTTCGACCTTTTAATTAAAGGATGTATAGCCCCGTGTCTCCAACCACTGAACTTGCAATTACACAAGCAGTCCGAATCTGTGGTTTCAAACGCAGTATTAATTTTATTTTAGGGTTGGGTTGATTTGTTTGGGAGGAGATCAGGCAGCGAGGTCATCGGTCTCATCGGCTTAGGGAAGGACGGGGAAAGAAGTCGGCCGTGCCCTTTCAAAGGAACCATCCTGGCATTTGCCTGGAGCGATTTAAGAAAATCACGGAAAACCCAAATCAGGATAGCCGGACGCGGAATTGAACCGTCGTCCTCCCGAATGCGAGTCCAGTGTGCTAGCCACTGCGCCACCTCGCTCGGTAATGCTATGAAGACTTCGATATGTGCTTTACTTGTCTCCGGAAATCTCTGTGTTACAGCTTAAGTTCAGAAATGTTTGCTGTACGAGTAATTGATAATTTTGCCAACGAAAGCATTAGACAATGACCTTACGTTGCAGGTTTATATTCATTGATGTCATGTGCAGTTGCATACGTAGACACAGAGTATTTATTGCACAGAAACGTGTTGTAAGGATAATACCTGGAGTTAATCCTCGAATTTCATGTAGACTAGCGTTTCGGAAATAAATTAGCATACAAACAGTAGCCTCACAATACATTTATTCTCTTAAGATTTTTTTTTTCTGAAGAATCAGCCGCAAATAACAGTAGCATTCATACATACAACATTAGCAGCAGAAATAACTTCCACTACCCACAACTTATCATTTCTCTTGCACAGAAAGAATCAAGGTACTTGTTCGTAGCTATAAAAATGTTTGCCCATCTCCTTTCTCAATTCAAGGTACCCTTCAGATAATGAAAGTATTAAAAACAAATGAATTTCTGAGCAGATGTATGTCACTTGTAAAACTACTGATTCATTCGACATCATAACGAGTGTCCGCGATTATCATCCGCGGGACATGAAACTAAAGTGATCAAAATGAAAGCCATATTTATGTCATCATGAACGTAGTGTGCGTGTGAAATTGTGGACATATCACAGCAGCGGCTATTTTTTTTACATTTGAAAGTGATCGTATCCACGCGCGTTTTTGTTTGAAGGCTGGTCTCAATGAGATCAACAAAAAACTGTGATAACATTATAGTCTAGGCGAGACAGCTTATTTAATAAATTGAATGCTAAACGCAAACGTGAAGGCAAGGTGTAAAGTGGGCATTACAACTGACAGCAGCAAGCACCGACAAAGAGTTGTGAGAAACCAAATAACATGCAATTGCTCCATAGCGAGTCACCAGATGAAAATACTCAGAAAATACGCTGAACAATTTCCGAAATTTTGTCGATGGAGTTCGGGTTCACTTTAAATAAGGTCATCGAATTCCAACCGTGACTGAAAAGCCTATATTCCCCTAACGAGCCGACCCGCTACAAAATTATAAGAATGCACGTGGAAGGTGCAATTCACAAGCCCATACACGTTCCCAAATAAACACTTCCCCAAAAAGCTAGTATTGGTGATTTTGTGCATGCGATTCTTCCCATCCAGTTCATACTACAATCGTTTCTCAAGAGTCTAAATAACTGGAACAGTTTCTTTTAAAAAAAGAAATCTTGAGGTAATGCTAAGCGATTACAATTCCAGTAATACCAAAAAATAATATTACTTCTCTGATCTCCTAACGGTATAAACCGCTGAAATCATTATACGTACTAATCATAATTATAAAGAAGCGTAACTTCTTCAGATATGCAGTAAAGCAATATTCCAGTTGAGTCGCGCTTGCTGATACCAGAACTAGTTTTCCACAATTGCTTTACAGCGGAATTGCAGAAGAGCGCTGCTTGCTAGCGTGATATACTGGGAGCGCACAACACTGAGCAAAGCAGTTATTGAGACGATGAAACTACACTCCGCTCTAGGAGTCGTAAGTCCGTGCACAGTATATTGCGCCCCTGGTAACTTCATGTTACGGCTCTTGCAGCGTAGACTGCCGGACCAGTAGCGGCTCGAAGGTAATGTGAAACGCAGATTCTTGTTTACCTGGCACTAAGAACTCGTAACCTTCTACCAGCACACAGCAGAAACAACAGGAATAAGCAGTTGATGCAGCGAGACAACGTGTTCTTAGCGTGCAACAAGAGCCAACGCACTCAGGCGAACGTGAGTCTGCGACCTTACCCAAAGCACGAACGCAGGGACGAAAAGGATAGAGAAATTCCTCCAGTATTTGGTTTTTATTGCCATTTAGGGCACGAGAAAGGAGCCGCTTCAAAGACTGTAGCAGTGACAATGAGTTAATTACAGTAGAGTGTACTCTGGACATACGTCGTTTCAGTATCTACTGATAATGGACGACTAATTCTTTCAAAATCTGAAGAATCAGAGAAGATAATGCATCCGTAAGTTGTGGGAATGTCATATCGTATCTTCATTCCTCGTAGCCCTATCGTTCTAGCATTTCTGTGCTACACCCAACCTATACTTCTTAATATAGACTTACTGTTTTCCAGTCTGTTGTTACTTTCATCAGCAGGTCGCCATTAGCTTTTAGGCCTGAGGATACTTTCTATGAAGAGAAATTGTCTTCATTAATATCACACCTTATCTTACGCTCGTCAGTACAAGGTGTCCCAGGAGAATCGATCAATATTCAGGTGTATGACCGGAGTGATCGTCTAACCAAAGAAGTCTAGTAAAAATTGACTCTAAAATGGATACCTTTCTCATCTTCGATACTCTGAAACAAATCTCTTTTACTGCGAGCGTTTTGCTTTCTATATTTTGAGAAGTGGTAGTATGGACGTAAATATAAAATAATATACAGTAAACATGTGTTCTAAAGTGCGTACCGTACCAGATACGAGCACTTGCTCATAATTCTATCAGACAAGTGTCCATAGTTCTTGAAGTATGCATTTTAGAGCCTACGTTTACTGGAATTCTTTGCTTTGAATGATCGTTCCTGTCTTTTTCCTTAATACTGATTATTGCTCCTGTCCACCCTGTATAAACGAGCATCAAAAGATACGTGATTCACATTTACTTTTGAGTTCATTATCCCGCTGCTGTGGAATACACTGACGAAAAATAAAATCGCAACACCAAGAAATAATTGGCTCTGAGCACTATGGGACTTAACAGCTGTGGTCATCAGTCCCCTATAACTTAGAACTAATTAAACCTAACTAACCTAAGGACATCACACACATCCATGCCCGAGGCAGGATTCGAACCTGCGACCGTAGCAGTAGCGCGGTTCCGGACTGCGCGCCTAGAACCGCGAGACCACCGCGGCCGGCCAAGAAATAATTAATGTAGAGTTATGAAACTTCGGGAATACATTTATTCACGTAAAATATTTAAGTTATTAACGTTGCAAGATCAGTTACCACGAGATAAGCCATTGCAAATGAGGATGCTGGTACATTAATAACCGGTGCAACGGCCAGAATTTTGAATGCAACCATGCCAACATACATGCATTGTATTGTACAGGCATCGGATGTAAGTTTGTGGGGTGTATTTCCATGCCTGTTGCACTTAGTCGGTCAATACAGAGACGGCTGATACTGTTTGCCGATGACGCTGGAATTGTCGTTCGATGATGTCCCATACGTGCTCGATTGTGTACAAATCTTCTGATCGAGCAGATCAAGGCAACATATCGACATTCTGTAGAGTAATTTGGGTTACAATAGACGTATGTGAGCGAGCGTTATCCTGTCGGAAAACACTTCCTGGCATGCTGTTCATGAAAGGTGGCACAACAGGTCGAATCACCAGACTGACCACAGATTTTCAGTCAGTGGGCG
Source organism: Schistocerca serialis cubense (assembly GCF_023864345.2). Taxonomy (NCBI): domain Eukaryota; kingdom Metazoa; phylum Arthropoda; class Insecta; order Orthoptera; family Acrididae; genus Schistocerca; species Schistocerca serialis. The sequence continues at coordinate 730,778,921 of NC_064641.1, forward strand.
TGGGACAACAAGGAGAGTGTTCCTGCTGTCATACGAAATCGCAGTACAGACCATGATTCCAGGTGTAGGTCCAGCTTGTCTAACACGCAGATGGGTTGGTCGCAGGCCCTCATTTGGCATCATTCTAACCAACACACGGCCATCAGTGGCGCCGAGATGCAACCAGCACCTCCTCGCTGCCCTCCAATGAGCTCTCGCTTGACACCACTGAAGTCACAAATAGCGGAGGTTTGGGGTCAGTGCAATGCACTCTACGTCTAGAAGCTGACCTTGAATTGTAACTGATTTTTAACAGTTCGTTGTGCCACTGTGGTACCAACTACTGCTCATATTGCTGCTGCTGCCGCTGCTGCAGATGCAGTACGTTGCGCCAGAGCCATACCCCAAAGACGATGGTCTTTCCTCTCGGTAATGCCACGTGGCCACCCAGAGCCCGGTATTCTTGCGACTGTACATTCTCTTGACTACCGCAGCCAGCAGTCATGCGCAGTGGCCACGTTCCTGCCAAGTCTTTCTGAAGTGTCGCAGAAGGAACATTCAGCTTCTCGTAGCCCAATTACAAGACTTTGTTAAAGTCCTGTCATACGATCTCGTTAAAACTCAGTGAGCTGTAGATAATAGCGTTTCTGTCCCCTTGAAGGCATTCTTAACTAACATCAGCTCACCCAGTCTCAAAGGTAATTAACGCTCGCGACCGTTACAGCTAGTATTTAAAGTTAACCTGATTTGCATCCCCATAGTGGCGCTAATAGCGTTATCTTCATGCGACTGGCACAGAATCTGAAGATACGTCATCTTTCGTTTATAGAAACACACCTTCCAACTTTCGTTTATGTCGCACAGCTCCTTCTTGGTGTTGCAAATATTTTTCCGTCAGTGTATTTTGCTTTCAAGGTTCTCCCTGGAAGTAGCATGTGCCGAGCTGTATGTAATCGCGTCAGACCACAGTTCCAGACGGCCAGCTGTTACCCGAATTTGTTATGAACACTCAATGCAGTGGACCAATGCTATGAAACCGTATTCAGCTCATGTTCATAGTTCTTGTACAGAAGTGGATACTTATCTCGCTGCAAACAAGCCAGTTCTCTGACTCAAGGTACCTGTCCTCGCTGTGCGATAGTGTACAAGGGAGCGAACAACATGACAATATGAAAATTCCTGGCGGATTAAAACTGTGTGCCGGACCGAGACTCGAACTAGGGACCTTTGCCTTTCGCGGGCAAGTGCTCTACCAACAGAGCTACCCAAGCACAACTTACGCCCCGTCCTCACAGCTTTACTTCCGCCAGTATCTCGTCTCCTACCTTCCAAACTCCTCCCGCGAGCACTTGCCCGCGAAAGGCAAAGGTCCCGACTTCGAGTCTCGGTCCGACACACAGTTTTAATCCGCCAGGAAGTTTCATATCAGTGCACACTCCGCTGCAGAGTGAAAACCTCATTCTGGAATGTGACAATATGACTGTCCTGTGAGGCGCTAGTTCAAAAAATGTTTCAAATGGCTCTGAGCACTATGGGAGGTTATCAGTCCCCTAGAACTTAGAACTACTTAAACCCAACTAACCTAAGGACATCACACACATCCATGCCCGAGGCAGGATTCGAACCTGCGACCGTAGCGGTCGCGCGGTTCCAGACTGTAGCGCCTAGAACCGCTCGGCCACACCGGCTGGCTGTGAGGCGCTAGTCACGCGGGGGCATTGAATTCCTCCATGGCGTAGATTATGGCTATACCGAACATATCGATTCAATATACGTATGACAGTTGCAGGTTCCCGACCAATGCAACGGAAAGCGGAACGATAAACCATAGTCCCAATCAGCTACAATCTTGCCACTAAGGTATTTGCTCGCGTATCATGTCATTTCTGGAAACCCAGAATCTACTATGTAGGAATCAACATGGATTCCGGAAACAGCGATCGTGTGAGACCCAACTCGCTTTATTTGTTCATGAGACCCAGAAAATATTAGATACAGGCTCCCAGGTAGATGCTATTTTTCTTGACTTCCGGAAGGCGTTCGATACAGTTCCGCACTGTCGCCTGATAAACAAAGTAAGAGCCTACGGAATATCAGACCAGCTGTGTGGCTGGATTGAAGAGTTTTTAGCAAACAGAACACAGCATGTTGTTATCAATGGAGAGACGTCTACATACGTAAAAGTAACCTCTGGCGTGCCACAGGGGAGTGTTATGGGACCATTGCTTTTCACAATATATATAAATGACCTAGTAGATAGTGTCGGAAGTTCCATGCGGCTTTTCGCGGATGATGCTGTAGTATACAGAGAAGTTGCAGCATTAGAAAATTGTAGCGAAATGCAGGAAGATCTGCAGCGGATAGGCACTTGGTGCAGGGAGTGGCAACTGACCCTTAACATAGACAAATGTAATGTATTGCGAATACATAGAAAGAAGGATCCTTTATTGTATGATTATATGTTAGCGGAACAAACACTGGTAGCAGTTACTTCTGTAAAATATCTGGGAGTATGCGTGCGGAACGATTTGAAGTGGAATGATCATATAAAATTAATTGTTGGTAAGGCGGGTACCAGGTTGAGATTCATTGGGAGAGTCCTTAGAAAATGTAGTCCATCAACAAAGGAGGTGGCTTACAAAACACTCGTTCGACCTATACTTGAGTATTGCTCATCAGTGTGGGATCCGTACCAGATCGGTCTGACGGAGGAGATAGAGAAGATCCAAAGAAGAGCGGCGCGTTTCGTCACAGGGTTATTTGGTAACCGTGAAAGCGTTACGGAGATGTTTAATAAACTCAAGTGGCAGACTCTGCAAGAGAGGCGCTCTGCATCGCGGTGTAGATTGCTCGCCAGGTTTCGAGAGGGTGCGTTTCTGGATGAGGTATCGAATATATTGCTTCCCCCTACTTATACCTCCCGAGGAGATCACGAATGTAAAATTAGAGAGATTAGAACGCGCACGGAGGCTTTCAGACAGTCGTTCTTCCCGCGAACCATACGCGACTGGAACAGGAAAGGGAGGTAATGACAGTGGCACGTAAAGTGCCCTCCGCCACACACCGTTGGGTGGCTTGCGGAGTATCAATGTAGATGTAGATGTATTCGAACATGTGCTGACATACATTTTTTCTTCTTATACAAGGCATCAACCAGTCTTGCCTCAAATAGCCAACATTCAATTACGTTTCCTGAATGAGAAACTCGTTCGTAATCTCTCCTTGTGTGAATAATGTAGATGGCGTTAATCCTACCTACTTTGCTACAGTTGGTTTGAAATTTTCTTATATAAGTACTTTGACGTTCGCTGCATCCCGTCTTCGTGGTATTGGAATATTAACGAGCAGCAGCGTGAAATTCAGCTTTACACTACTAACTGTGAGATACTAATAATATCAGTGAAGGAGCCGGCTTTTTATAAACGACCTTTAACTAACATCTATTGTGCGGGGCCGTAAAACAACAATGTGGTCAGAGAAGGATAGGTTCCATGAAATCAGCAATTGGATGGTGCTACAGTGACGACAAATTAGTAAACATACAAACGAAGACATGGCGCTAACACGGGACACTTCTCACTTCGAGCGCTCGGAACCGCACGAAACCATGATTAGAATAACACTGGATCAGAAAAAAACAGTGGTCTGTATAATTTCCAGGCAGAACACTGCATTCTACCTCAAGCGACATTTTAATAGACAGAGACAAAGTAACAAGATATCACTACCATAAGAAGGAAATTACACGTAATTCAATGACGTCAGTGTATCATTACATTACTCTCTGCTTAAAGCAATTATAATAACTCAAAACACACACTTATCCTATACACCTGATAATGCTAGTATTAGTCCTCATAGTGTAAATGCGGGAGTCCGATGAAGTGGTTAAAACAAAGTGCACACCTCATTTAAGATACATTGTTACATTCAAAATCACTTTTGCATTCAAGCAAACCAATACTAAAAGCCACACTAATTACATTTTCAATTCATAATATGGATATGTTGATATCATAACGACACTTTTACCAAGCATACTGCCACATAGGCGTATAATTTCGTGTAGAAAACGGATTTTAAATTACAGGGTGAAGTTCTATGATGAACTTAGGATCATGTATCTAAACTTGCTGTTTGGCACACTGCAGTCTAACAAAATCAGCAATCCTTCTGATGTAGAGCTTGTATTGCCGAAAGAAGTAAACATCATGGGGTTTGCTTTTTTTGCGGTGTCAGTATCTGCAGCCTAGCGTCTTTCTTTGAAAAACTTGCATCTAGAAGGGGACAATCTGTATGACCTGAGCAGGAATCACTCAGCAATAGGGTCTTTTCCCTTATACATGTTAGCCAAGAACTGAAGTTAAAAACGTTTCATTATGAGGTGTGTAGAATATGTCTACTCTGTGCTATTACAATTACTCTAAGCAGAGGGTTTTGCTTGCCCCACATGAATAATTCTTAGGCAAGTTGTTTCAAGTTTCTTTGAAATATATATGCTGATAGTGCCTTGAAAACAGACGTACAACTTTTTTGCTAGTCTGCCTGTCACTGATAAAGCCACATCAATTGTGTAGCTGTGGATAGAGCTATGTACAGACTACAATATACTAGATGTAGTTTTCTCTCCTCTTTGGGACAGTGTTGATGAAGACATTTCATACTGAAATTGACTCTGGTCATTACTCCAAACATTTAGTTTTTACACACCCTCCTCTGTCGTAAACAAGTTCAATTCCTCCACAAACTGTTGTGCCAGCTGACGGATACTGTTATCGTCTTCTATGTCCTTACGTGTGACAAATGCAGTAATATGCCTGGAGATTGTCGATAAAAGGAATCGATGTTGTTAAATTGTCCAAGGTAACCATTTTAGAAGGTAATAGTGCTCAAATTTGCAGATGCCAATAGTGGACTGTTGAGTCATGCGACCTTGCTCCATCAAATTGTTATATTACATGTACTTTTGTTGTTTGTAATTACACATCTGTATTCTTTAAAACGAGATCCTGCTCGCTCAGAATCAATATCCAATCTGATTTACTTTTAATGCACTTATGGCGCCTCATTAGTTTGCTGTAGGACCTGAAGCCACTAATGTAATACTCTTCTTAAATGATCTGTAGCATGCTGTCATCAATATCTTCTGATACACTGGGCCTCGAGTGTTTGGGTGGAGATCATACTTACTTTGACTGGAGTGTTCCTGTTGCTCTGGAGATAAACGTCGAGTACTGCTTGAACAAGCACCTTCAGGTTGAGGTTCTTCCTGCAGAATCAATGGATCTATCCAGCCTTAACGTCATCTATTTGTGTGTCATCCCCATTATATTTCTGAATTATTGTGTTATATAATATATCCGCAAATTACATTCAGCACATTGCAACTTTGTCCCTAATATTTAGACCACATTCGTAGGAATTAATTCTCTTCACGATGTCGCCATACACAGCTTACACAGTAGCCCGCATGCAAACACCCCAAGAGACTCATTCGTACTGCAGCTATACCATGCACGCAACTCGAGCACTTTTTAGTGCAGCTACAACATGCCACCGTCTGATGGGACTAGCAGACAAGTGCGGAGTTTTGCACGGAAATGACACAGACCACTGTTCTTTCATGATGAAGTGTTAGCCTAAGCACGGTTTCGTGCAGTTCCGAGCGTTCCTCTTCTCCATCATAGCTTCGAATTTTACCATTCTATTTCTCTTCCTCTAACCTAGCTACCTCTTCTATATCTCTTTCACCCCATTCTATCGTCTTATGTCTCTGTTCGATGTGAATAACTCACAAGCTGCAAGAAGATAACGAGAAAATTCCCAACTAGCAATAGGACTGACATCCATAAAAGAAAAATATGTTTACTTTCATATACATAGTCATTACTATTATTATTATTCTTTATTGTTATAATTATTTTTGATTGTTATAATTATCCTTGTACTACTGTTATAATCTCTATTTTTCTTTAACATTAATACTGTATAACGCGTGGTATGTCTATAATGTTCTGTACAAACCGAAATTCGTTCAATCTGAGTTAGGTGTAAGAGAGGGCCTGAAGGCCCTAATCTTGCCAGGTAAAATAAATGCATAAATTAAAAACAAATGTATCTCTTGTAAGCACGTCGAATTGAAAAAATGAGGAAATTATATTGAGCAAATAAAAAAGCCTCAGGTGGTATCAGACTTTCACCTCGATGCCGTGGACTACAAAATTCACGTGGTTAGACAGGTACTACAAGAGACGCTGAGAACGGCAACTATACCTATTAATAGCGGTATAGTGCCCCATGGACTTTGCACTAAGGAAGTGAACGAGAACTGCTAGTAGATTGTGGCAATGCAGAATTACGGCGGTAGATCAGTAAAGGCGGCTAGAACAGTACAGAGCAGTTTAAGACCGTTCTAATGGGATACTCTCTCAGAAAAGGAACGACTCCTGAGAAAAGTACCTCCGCACTCAATTCCAAACATACCTGTAACAGACTCTACAACCTCCCGAGTAAGTGGGTTAAAGCACTTGTTGTGTTGGCCACGTGACGTCAACTCCACAAGGGTAATGGAAGTATACTGCGGCATAACAGCTACATCATCTCCTCCCACACGAACACGCAGCTACAGATAAATATGAACATACACAAACCAGGGCCCCACTCGAGCGTAATTATGACATAAATACCATCAGCTGTTTTTACATGCAAGTAGATGTTATGTTGGTGCTGATCACGTTGAAGAAAGGAGAGCAACACGAGATAGCAAGCAGACGTGCTGCTCAATTAATGGCACATATCGTACATTAATTCACATCTATAGTAAATGAAAAGGCAGAAGTAGGTACCTTAACCATAGAAAACCTTGAGATCAGCAATTATCAAAAACGAGAAGGAAAGAAATGCTATTTGTCTTGTAAATATCTTGACTAAACTCCAGGAGCGCCTCCTGCGAGACCGACTCCGTGCAAATAGAGAGATTCATTGCTTTAGCCCTGTTCAGTCGATAAACAAAGCCATAGACGAGGTGCTTGACATAGTAGACAAGATCCAACGGAAATATGCAGCGGCAGTTATAATCAACATCACAGGCAACTCTCATTACTCTCATAAAAATCGAAAAGTGATTAAATGTATCACTAAAGGATGCCACAGAGGTCGATATGTGGACCAGTTTTCTAGAATCACACGATGTAACCATTTCTGATATTATTGATGGAAGGGGACATCGTTGCAGACAGGATTATTGAGTACGCTGACAATCTCCTAGCAGTTGTTTCTGGGAACTCGACACTCGCATTTGAGAATAAAGCTTGTGTGTTGGAGCGGATAGAAAAGTGGTGTAAATCAAACAAACTGACAATTTCAGCACGCACAGCTACCTACACTCTGCTTAATAGTAGCTCACAATCCTACATTTGCATTAGGTAACACCTGCACACCTCGGACCTGTAGGTACCTTGGGGCACAAAGTGACCAGAAGGTTTGTTGCAGTAAACACATATCAGCAGAAACTGTCAAGGCTTCAAATGTAATGCATATGATAACAAGTACAGGTACTACATATTTCAGGCTATCACTCTCCGCCATGAATGCATACCACAGTGCCTTATTCACATTAGTTTGATTTGGAGCCAACATATGTGTGCACCGACTGAGCACCGAGTGACACAGAATAGCTGTGCGTCGACTGCAGATGGGGGTGCTACCGAGGCTGTCTGGGGCGTCGCTGACCACTCAAGTCGAGTCGTTATTCGTGCTTCACAAGATTTACTCGGAGGACATCGCTATTAGATGCAATACAGTTATATACAGGGTGTTTCAAAAATGACCGGTATATTTGAAACGGCAATAAAAACTAAACGAGCAGCGATAGAAATACACCGTTTGTTGCAATATGCTTGGGACAACAGTACATTTTCAGGCGGACAAACTTTCGAAATTACAGTAGTTACAATTTTCAACAACAGATGGCGCTGCATGTGATGTGAAAGATATAGAAGACAACGCAGTCTGTGGGTGCGCCATTCTGTACGTCGCCTTTCTGCTGTAAGCGTGTGCTGTTCACAACGTGCAAGTGTGCTGTAGACAACATGGTTTATTCCTTAGAACAGAGGATTTTTCTGGTGTTGGAATTCCACCGCCTAGATCACAGTGTTGTTGCAACAAGACGAAGTTTTCAACGGAAGTTTAATGTAACCAAAGGACCGAAAAGCGATAGAATAAAGGATCTGTTTGAAAAATTTCAACGGACTGGGAACGTGACGGATGAACGTGCTGGAAAGGTAGGGCGACCGCGTATGGCAACCACAGAGGGCAACGCGCAGCTAGTGCAGCAGGTGATCCAACAGCGGCCTCGGGTTTCCGTTCGCCGTGTTGCAGCTGCAGTCCAAATGACGCCAACGTCCACGTATCGTCTCATGCGCCAGAGTTTACACCTCTATCCATACAAAATTCAAACGCGGCAACCCCTCAGCGCCGCTACCATTGCTGCACGAGAGACATTCGCTAACGATATAGTGCACAGGATTGATGACGGCGATATGCATGTGGGCAGCATTTGGTTTACTGACGAAGCTTATTTTTACCTGGACGGCTTCGTCAATAAACAGAACTGGCGCATATGGGGAACCGAAAAGCTCCATGTTGCAGTCCAATCGTCCCTGCATCCTCAAAAAGTACTGGTCTGGGCCGCCATTTCTTCCAAAGGAATCATTGGCCCATTTTTCAGATCCGAAACGATTACTGCATCACGCTATCTGGACATTCTTCGTGAATTTGTGGCGGTACAAACTGCCTTAGACGACACTGCGAACACCTCGTGGTTTATGCAAGATGGTGCCCGGCCACATCGCACGGCCAACGTCTTTAATTTCCTGAATGGATATTTCGATGATCGTGTGATTGCTTTGGGCTATCCGAAACGTACAGGAGGCGGCGTGGATTGGCCTCCCTATTCGCCAGACATGAATCCCTGTGACTTCTTTCTGTGGAGACACTTGAAAGACCAGGTGTACCGCCAGAATCCAGAAACAATTGAACAGCTGAAGCAGTACATCTCATCTGCATGTGAAGCCATTCCGCCAGACACGTTGTCAAAGATTTCGGGTAATTTCATTCGGAGACTACGCCATATTATTGCTACGCATGGTGGATATGTGGAAAATATCGTACTACAGAGTTTCCCAGACCGCAGCGCCATCTGTTGTTGAAAATTGTAACTCCTGTAATTTCGAAAGTTTGTCTGCCTGAAAATGTACTGTTGTCCCAAGCATATTTCAACAAACGGTGTATTTCTATCGCTGCTCGTTTAGTTTTTATTGCCGTTTCAAATATACCGGTACTTTTGAAACACCCTGTACAACTCTCCTGCATTATATAAGTTTCTCGGAATTTACTCGGAAGATGTCGCAGTTAGGTACAATACCACTGTGTAGCGGCTATGAAATGAAAATACACTAAGTACCAAGAAGATAACAAGTGTCAGGGTGCTCAACAAATTGCAGTTACAAACTGGAGTATGGATAGCTGGTTCCGGAGAGTAATTTATATCTATACAATGGTCTCCGATTCGAACGCAGCGAAGTAAAACTCGTGACTTATGCAGGTGATATAGTGTTGCTGAGTGAAACTGAAGAAGAACTGAAAGACATGTACAGATCTCTCAGGCACAGTGCCAGCAAAATGAGGCTTTTTATTAACCAAGAGAAAATAGAATGTATGGAAGCAGGTCGAGTCATAAGCCCAATTCCTTACTTTAAAATTGACCAACATTCTAAATTAAGAAAAGTTCTTCAGTTCAAATACCTTGGATCACGTTTCAACAGTAAAAATATCATAACAATGTGATATAAACGAAAGAGTAGCCTCAGGGTCAAGATGTCTGTACTCACTAAGCAACCCACCCAAAAGTAAAGCTTTGTCAATCACCACAAAGATGAAGATATACAACAGTATCATCTGCCCCATAGTACCGTACGGTTCAGAAAGCTGGACGCTCACAAAGAATGAAAGAGAAAAACTGAATGTTTTCGAAAGAAAAGTAATGAGAAAAATCTGGGGACCTGTGTTGGAGAATGGCGTATGGAGAAATCGAAAGAACAACGAAATTTATGAGCTAATGAAACAAGCCACTATCATCCAGAAATTAAAAAGTAGGTGACTGCAATGGGCTGGACATATGGCTACAATGGCAAACAACAGAATCACCAAAAAAGCATTTGAAGGAACTCTCCAGGCAACAAGACCATTGGGCCGACCTCGTACAAGGTGGAAAGATGACGTAGAGAAGGGCATCGCCGCATTAGGAATTTCCGCAGAGTGGAGAGAGACTGCGAGAGATAGAAGGCGGTGGAAGAAGATAGTTGATGCAGCGCGTGGTCTACAGGGCCTGTGATCGCTCAGGAGAAGAAGAAGATAGCTGGTACAGCGAATAAGACATCACAGATAAGGGGAATGGGTTTACTCTCTTTTCTCGAACATACAGGAAAGGATGAAAACGCACCTTGTAAATCCCACTTGGGACCTGGTGTATCTTATGAGGATACATAGCACTTATTTTACTCGTCTTGAACGGCTCAAGCTTAAGCCTACGGAAATAGAGACGATGGAAGTCTAGTTCATATTGTCTTCGATTGCACATTATTTAAAAACTCTAGACAAAACATTCTGTTTGTACTCCATCTACACACGGCTATAAGAGAACCTGTAACGTGAGCTATAATCAACGACCTTGCGAATGAAGATTGCCACAAAAACAATGATTGGGGAACATACGTACTCGCAGAACTGAGGTTTCTCTATAGACGTCCAGTACATCTGGGCGTGAGTATGATAGTCGATAGAAAGATCCAGTTATAAGTTTATGTCCATTCTTGATAATCAGTCTTGCCAAACAATATCGCATACAGGCTCATTTTCGATCTCTATCGATATGAGTTTCTCGTCTACTTCGATAAACACGAGAATACCAACTCAATTTTCCATTAGCCTAACTTTTAGATACCCAGTTAAATTTTCCTCAAAAATCTCTTTGCTGTCACTTTTGGGTTTTAACCAAATTTTTATGTCTAATATGTTACCCTCAAGAAAGAACAAGCAGAGATGGCGCTGCCTATGTCGAGCACAGCCATCACCTGAAGCTAGGGGCACCATTTTGGTGAGCCAATGAAGTGAGTTTCACAGTTTGATGTCTGTGTGACACTTGCCCTCTTAGCTTTCGTACATCTAATTGGCAGTCTTTCCTGAGTATGCATTCTGATACCGTGCAAAGCATCATTTCAATGCAGTATGAATACACACTCGACACCAAATATTATGGTCACACCAATATGGCGACAATGGCTTCACTTTTTCGGCGTAAGGGCATTTCCCCTTATTCTAACCTCCTTCTTATTTATTTATCGTATCCAAGACATCACTTTTACAAAATCTTTAAGATTACAATAAAGAGAAAACATAAATCAATACATGGCAAACATAAAGCAATACATGGTAGTGAGAGAAGTGAAGATTAAATAAAGCAAAATACAAAAACACAGAAAATAGATGAGCATTTAAAAGAGCTGGTATGATTGTGTGTGGGATTACAATTTTTATGTCCCTCCTTGTTTATTCTGAACTTTGATGCTAAGTTCCTTTGACTATGCGCGCACATGGGTCCAAAGGAACGGGCATTGCGGCGACTACGGCCTTTATGAAATAAATTAAATGTAATCTCAGTTGCGAATATGAACAACCATAAGCCATAGAATGGAATGACGGCAGTGAAAGTTTGTGTCAGACCCGGACTCGTAGCCGAATTACCCTGTTATCTCAAGCGGTCCTCTTACCATGTGGCTATACGTGCACAACGCCAAACCAGACACAAACTTCCATATGTCGTCAGTCATGTGTCTACAAACTGTACTCGTACATCCATTACGTTTATTCACTACAGGGGAGACATTTTACTTGAAAGTCGCTTTTACGTTGTCGGCGGATATATACGATCTTGCAGTGCCTGTGTTATTCTGAATTTTTAAAAAAAGCGGGGGCGGGGGGCTACAATTTATTACACATCTTCGCGAACATCTTTTAAATTGGAAACATAATTTTCGTGTGCTGTTTATGGCGTATAGCGTATTGTAGTTTGAACTAGGTTTTATCATACCCGACGAACAATTTCTTGAGGGTTTCTTACTTACATAATTCTTTCGCCTTCTAAGACTAGTGTACAATTTAAGCATGAATTTTTGCGCGAGAGATTTGAAGTGTACATCGAATATGCCTGAAGGCTGCAAAGCTGCACAGGTCACACCAATTTATTTTTGTTTTGGTACACGCTACCATCTCTCAAAGTAACGAAACCAAAAAGCTTGCAGTGGAAGAGATTTGTTTCACAGTATCGAAGATGAAGAAGTCTGCGTCTTTCCGTGAACACTGACAGTAATAGCTAACAGCGTTCTACTTGTTGAGACGTTATTGTCTTGTGAGTTGCTGAGGTGGGCATTTCTGAGCTCCAGTTTTGAGGACTTGTGGTGTGAGCGTTGCTTGTTTGCGTTACCTTGTCGTAATTCCATATTACATGATTTTATCAGCTCTGGAGATATGTTTTCATTGTAAGCAAAGTTTGGCCTTTATTTGGTACGTTACTTTGTCTGATGTAGTAACCATTAATATGACCTTGTATTCGAGCAATCTGCAGATAAAAGGCGATTTTCATTTTACTTGACACTCACTAAATAGTGTTACGGGGACTGTATTGCATATCTGGTAAACTTCCTGTTTTTGAGAATGTGTGGTACTGTTCTTTCACGTGGTCCCTTGGGGGACATATGTACTGTTCTCGAACTTTGATTCTCATTTATTGAAATTAATCTCAAGTTTGTCCTTAACTACTTTCCCCCTGAAACCATTTATCAATTTTAAGATTCTTAAGTTCAATCAAGATGTCCTCGTTTAACCTTTATTCACATCAGTAGCCGATACCAGCAGTACTTCGTGGAAACAAGCTACCCTCAGCAAAATTAGTATTGTAAACTGCTCTCAGTAGACTGCATCTTTGAGTGCAGTTTCCCGTCAGTGAAAGGTAGCTCTGAGATGCAAAGACGTTCGAGACACGTGTTACAGTCCTGAACAAGTTACATCGAGAGTTAGTTCTCTTGCAATTCGTTATGTTTGCTATGAGGTGTTACGCGATACAAGATGTAGCTTACATCTACATTGCACGCGTTTTCACTGGAAGAGGAGACACTGGTACCCTTATTGCTTGTTTTAGAATGGTGTAAAATCTTTGGTTGTATTATGAATGAAAACACGCGAGGCACTGGTGTAATATTCTACAATTTTGCATTGCTTGGAGGGATGTTAAAGTTCCCTTCACACAATCCATTGAGTTTTGAAAGTATGATTACTACCTAATATTTCATTAATAGTAGTCGTATCACGTTGTCGTTCGTTCATAGATCAAAATTTTGTGCAAGAAGAGAAATATATCTGGGGTATTAGTACCGGAGTAATAACTACTATGCACACAGGTTAATGTCTAACGTGCAGTAGCTAGCTTTCGACGATTGATGCTTCCACTGAACAATGGAAGAAAATAATTTTTTTGCGCAAATCATGTTACTATTTCTTAAAATGTCGCTTTTAAAATTCATTGCACTTTTACATGCGTTCCAGTCAATTCTGGAAACATTTTTTGCACTCTGCTGTTGGTACATTAAGGGGAGGTTTACTATCTTTGGCCCGAAAAAACATGTTCTTTGAGAATTTTTTTCTCAGGATGTGTTATAGATATCAATGTCAAATTTGGTCAAAATGTTTATTGATATTTCCTCTACAAACTGAAATGTCGAAGAGCAAAGGCGGAAATGCCGTCGGAACGAAACAAAATTTCGATGTAGACCACCACTCGCGGTATGTCACAGGTCAGCCGGCAAGTCTGAAATCAAAACTGAGTTGACGTTAGCAAAGTATATAAGATTCTTTAGGCATTGTACCTCGTTTAAGTTATTTGGACCATAGGAAACAAAATGACGGCCATTTGAAAAAAATAGGGTTTTTCTTCGTCGATTATTCGACTTCGTCGGCCAAGTAAAAATATTTATAGTTGATGGATCGGAATAAAAGTGGTACAATTCCTAGACAATTTAGTTAGCTTCGTCGGAAACAAAGAATCATGCCAATCGGTTCAGTAGATTTGAAGTTACCATACCGTGCGATAAAAAAAATAAAAATAAAAAAAAAATTCGAGAAAAACGCGTTTGAAGTTTTGACTACATATAAATGCAGTATTATGCAACGTACGTTCAATCTGCTCTTCCGGGTCCATAAACTAGTTCTTCCTCTTCATCATAGAGGGCGTTCTGCTCGACCTGGGCCATCCTGCGCTCCTCCAGAGCCGCTCGTACGGCCGGTGACAAGCTGTTTTCGGCCGCTTGAATCCGGTGGTCGTCCGAATGCTTGGCGAACTGCATCGAATAGAGTCCCAGGGTGACGTCCGTCGTTGTCATGGTCTTCAGAATTGCTGAATACCCTTCGCTGAAGCTGCTCACTGCCAGGAGAGTCGCAATCTCCACAGTCTTCGCACCAGAATGCAAGTGCTTGGGGCCTAACTTCCAAACACACGCGTTCAAACTTTCATTTGAATTTTGTGTGTTTCCTCCCAAACACCGGTACAATAACTAGTCCTCCGAAAGAAAATAAGTGGTGCGTGAAAAAGGCCGATTCAGGCAGGTGCATTTTCTTGTTCAACCGCGAATAACAAACATTTCCGTTCCGTATTCGGAAAAACCGTTTCAGGGGTTGATTCTAAACGCTTTTATGGATCCAAAAATGCAATTTAGAAAAATCGTCTTTTTGAACCAAAAGATAGTAAATCTTCCCTTAAGTTGCTTGTCACAAAGGACAACTTTGAGCCTTTACCATGCTCCGAGTTTTCAAACTCTGGAGTACATTGCTAGCATATTCTGTGCACAGTAGTCGATGTCGGAAGTGATGGCAGTCTGCGGCTAGTCGTGAAGGGAGGTCTGGATCAAGTACTTTGGCGATCATAGCCTCGGCCTGTGAGAGCTCTGCGCGTCCTAATGCGTTCAAATAGAGCACACGCAGTTCGACATACTTCCTTGCGGTTTCGGATCGACACTGGTTGTATAAATCTCTGTGTAAAGCTTTGCACTGATATTTTCTTAGCAGAGAATACTTGAGGAGGTGCAAACTTTCTACAAGACTGCTTCCTGTATACTCTAGTTAGGAGTTGTGGAAACATAAAGCGGCGCACAGTATCGGTTCATTGCAATGTTTTCAGGTCTGTAACGAGAAATTGCAACTGGGAGTATGTGCTGTGAGACACTCAGTTTCTATTGGCGTAGGCCAGAAGATGTTTTCTTGTTAACGCAGCTTAATCGTAGTGGAGCTAAATAAATTACACTGCAGTCATTTAACTATTCTTGATATCTTCGCAAGGTCTCTCAACAATTCTTCGTTGTATGACGGCGTTAGCTTGAATACAGTGTCTCCGATTTTTTTATATTTCTTTGCCACTGATAAATTTATAATGAAAGCATGACTATTCTACGTAGCATGCCGCGAATCCGTGCTCTCTGCACTCACGGTACCTTAAAGATTGTGCTAAGGTCGTTGCTTTCATCATGTGTGCTTATTCACACGAACTATGTTCACAGTCACCATTTATTTGTTCCAGAGTACGATTAGTTCTAGATTCTCTGCGTGATTTATCAGGCTTCTCAAGGTAAGCCGCGTCGAGATCTTCGCTGCAGCCGACGATATCTCATGATCCATTCAATATTTGCTTTGGAGTTCTATTATTCCAGGAGTAGTGTGAAAAAAATGTTACGATAACAGTCGGAGACACGCAAATAGCTCGTTGCACATATCCTTATCTGTAAGAAAGACCATTTATAAAATGTCGTACATATAATTATGAAATTGCTGATATATAACTTGATCGCTAAAGTTCAGTTTAAATGTTCATTTATGCCCATACATCGAAGTGGTGGCTGATGTTAATCTTCCATGTTTGAATTGTTCTTAAAATGTAGACAGACAGCCCTAAGTTAAAGTCTGTGGGTCAAAACTTCATGTTATACGAGGGCATTTCAATCAGGGTAACTGTCCGTAGACATTCTCATATGTACTTAGAATTGAACAAGCAGGGGGTAGCTTACAGCCTCAAAAAGACTGTGATGAAAATCTCTGTACATGCATTTTTGATTCACATAAGGAAACAAAAAAAGTCATTAGGTACTAAAATTTGAGAGCACAGATAATGAGACATTAATGCGTTTTTCTTCGTCAAATAATTATCAGTTTTTTGACGTCCGGTGTAACAGCAGACATTGTCATGAAGCGAAATTCTTAGAAGTTTTTCCTGATACCATCGTCGACTTGGGGCAAACAAGTTTTGTACACCATCAGCACTAACGGATCTTCGATCCCCTCTAGTAACGCTCGCCTTATGGTCAGTGTAACTGAAGAGGGCTTCGTGAACAAAACGCTTCTGTTGGTTCCGGTCCACCTTGCAACATCCAAACAATTAACCTCTGCTTAGTTTCCAGTTCGTAAGAAAAAATCGAGTTTTCTTATGCTGCGATTTTTTACGTGGATTTTACATTTTCTCATACGAATATTTTGAGTATTTCCTCACACCAATCGACACAATCCTGTTGCACACAAAATTTAATTAATAAAAAAAACAGTTTTGCGTGACCATCACGAAATTTATCATTGGCCATACCGCAGCCACAAATAAATGTTCCAAACCAATTGTAAACAGTCTTTTTTTCTAAAGTGACTAATTACCGATATTTGAACGAAGCGATTCGAGGTATGATTTTCAGTTAGGCCTATACGAAAATGGTACAATCTCAATATTTTAATATTTTCACAACTCTCTTTCTTTAAGCGCGCACTTTAAGCAGACCAAGTAGTTGGGCAGTTTATAAGCGCCGGCCGGAGTGGCCGTGCGGTTCTAGGCGCTACACTCTGGAACCGCGAGACCGCTACGGTCGCAGGTTCGAATCCTGCATCGGGCATGGATGTGTGTGATGTCCTTAGGTTAGTTAGGTTTAAGTAGTTCTAGGTTCTAGGAGACTGATGACCTCAGAAGTTGAGTCCCATAGTGCTCAGAGCAATTTGAACCAGTTTATAAGCCCAAGAGGCTTTGCAATAACAAATTATAAATTTAAAAACAAAGGTAACGTCACATCTCAGTAGTGCCACCTAGTGGTCGTTGGTAGAAACTAAAAAGGTGCACTTCAAATTATCAAGGACAAAAGTAATGAAAATATGAGTTTTTAAATTTCAAGGTAGTGACACCTGTCCATCGCTATGAGAGTACACGTTACATAGGTAGACCTTTCTGTATTAAAACTTGACTCACAGAAATATATTTCAAACGTAAAGTAATCTATTACATTTTAGATTCGTTCACTGGTGAATTTGAACAGGGTGCTAGTGCTATTCGAGCAATTCCACAAATGTGTTTTATGATTAGTTTTTAAACAGTTTTTAATCTTCCAACACGAAAGAGTGAAGCACTGAATGCATTCTGTATTGTTAACAAACCTACCGCACTTCCTACACACTCTGTGAGAAACACATTTTAATTTAAACTGCTCTTCCTCTTCATTTTGCTATTTCTCTTAGCGTTGTCGACTATTTTCTCTGTTACGTGTTTTTAATGTAAGAGACGCAAACCGAATCGCAGAGAAGGGAAGCAAATAGTCACAACATAAAAACACTTACTACCTACTGGAACAGTGCAACTGAGTTCAAGTGGTGGGTAAACGCAGTAACCTGAAAACAGAGCAGGAAATCGTGTAACTACGTACTCGCTGCTCATATGCATTATAAATGAGGCTTTCAGGGCGAAACTAGCTGTGCTTACAGGATGTGAAGAGAACTTCTAACTAAAAAGCTTCTACGTTCATGTAAAACTAGTCTTAAAAAATACACATTCAAGCATAGTATCGCTATTTGTCTTCTGGTTTCGCTTTGCTCATGCTTAATGCGACACATAAAACACGTAGTTTCTGCGAGCGGATTTCAGTATAGCCGGTCCCAGTGGCCGAGCGGTTCTAGGCGCTTCAGTCCGGAACCGCCTTACTGCTACGGTCGCTGGTTCGAATCCTGCCTCGGGCATGGATGTGTGTGATGTACTTAGTCAGGTTTAAGTAGTTCTAAGTCTATGGGACTGATGACCTCAGATGTTAAGTCCCATAATGCTTAAAGCCATTTGAACCATTTTTTTTTCAATAAAGCATATTTTTTTTACCAGAAAAATTGTAAAAGTTATTTAACGATTTATTAGTTTATAGCAATAACGAAAAAATTGTTCCAAGAACAGGTATTTTTATGGTAAGTGGCATGTATTATTCTTGTAATTGTTTCCTTGACATTCAAACAGATTTTCTGGATAGTAAAATACAGAGAGGTCCTGAAAAATGTAGTCACTCTTTCATAGTTACTATCTTTCGAACAAAATGACATATCATGGCAATTTTGTGCGGTAGCGTAGTCTAGTGTTTTCGCAGCAGACCTAGGGCGCGTTTTCCAGCATATGACAGTGCAGGAATGAACGAAGTAAGATTGTCTTTTGAGCAACGCAAGGCCGAATTGAAGTGGCATTGGAAGTACGAAAACGTTATGGAGATCCAACGGCAAAGGCGTAATGTGTACGGAAATCAGCCAACGAAACGTTCAACAATTTATCGTATTCGGGATAAATTTGAAAAAATGGTTCAAATGGCTCTGAGGTCATCAGTCCCTAGAACTTAGAACTACTTAAACCTAACTAACCTAAGGACATCACACACATCCATGCCCGAGGCAGGATTCTAACCTGCGACCGTAGCAGTCGCGCGGCTCCAGACTGAAGCGCATAGAACCGCTCGGCTACACCGGCCGGCGATAAATTTGAATCCAACGATATTGTTCAGGATGGGGATAAGGGAAGGTCTGGCCGACCAAAAACATCAAGAAGTCCAGTTTCCAGCGCTGCTTTGTTGCAACATTTTAATACGTCCCTTCAGAAATCTGTTAGTCAGGGTGCGCGTGAAAGCGGGGTAAGTTGTAGAGTGGAAAGTGTACATTCCAAGATCGCTGCACTCTATGAACGAGGACGATCAAAAGAGAAGGATGGAGTACTGCGAGTGGTTTGTAGGCATGCTTCGCAAGGATGGACGGTTCGCAGGGATGGTTATAGGCTCTGACGAGGATTAATCCAAACTGAATGGTACTGTAACCCGCCACAACTGGTTGTACTGGGCTTTTGAAAATCCTCATGTTCACGTGCACAAACATGTTAATCTACCGGACGTTAATGTGTAGTCTGGTCTGTCATCATGCGATTTGATTGGCCCATTTTTCTTTGAAGGTACCGTTACGGTACCGTAACTGAGGAGTTGTATCTTCATATGCTGTAAACATCGACTTTAGTGCCATCCGAGAGGTGTTTGGAAACGAAAGATTTTACCTATAACAAAATGGCGCTCCGCCTCACCACCACAGAGATGTCAGGGCCTACTTGGATGAAAAGCTACCTAGACGATTGATAGGTCGAAGTGGAGCTGTTGAGTACCCAACCCCTCAGACCTCACATCTCTTGACTTCTACCTATGGTGGGGCCTTGAAAAATGAAGTTTATCAACGGAAGCCAGCTACACTGAACAATCTACGAGAAAGCATCGAGGCGCCCTGAGCGGCCATCACAACGGTGACACTGACAGCCGCAGTTCTGTCAACAGTTTAGCGTCATCGACGTTGTTTGGCTGCTAACTCATAAAATAACCTTACGCCACCCCCCGCCCCCGTGCAAGAATTATAACGGTAGGTCATTTTGTTTGTTTGGATCCCTCTGTAGAAAATGGCTAACTCGCATATTCAGAAGCAACTTTTGTACTCAGTGGCCAAAATCTTTAATATTTTTAAAGAATAGTATTTCTAAACTGTTAAAGCATTCCAGAATGATGGTGACATGTTATTCTGCTGTTGCCTTTTGTCTGCCTATGTAATAGACATGTTAACGGCAGACAGAGTAGTTTCACACATTATTCTGTGCCATCAGATATGTGGACAGACGAGGAGTAAATGTCACGTACTGGAAGCGTAAAGTCACGCAACTGTGAACTGCAGTATACTGCCACGAAAGGTACTGACGCAGTGTATCCTGTTGATAAAATTATTTTCTATTGAAAATAATCTCATGTCTTCCTGTGCTCTGCTCTCAAACCTGGATTACGATAGTGGCAGTATTTATCAGTTTACTACTGCTTTACGTTTTCAGCTGCTTTTGAGTAACAGGTATTTGTTCACTTCATTTTTTCTATCGATTTTTTTTCTTACCCTTCTTTCTGTTTCCTCTTCTATTTCTCGCTATTCTTTTCCAATTTCTATTTTCTCCTGTTGTCACCTTTCATCTTTATTATTTTTCCTTCTGTCTTATTTTTAGTTTTCTCTTTCTCTCTTTTCACATTTCCCATACACTAATTCCTTTCTCGTCTTCCTTTCTATCTCTTCTATTTCACTTCCTTCTATTTTTCTCATTACCTCTTACTCTTTCTTTTCTCTGTCGTGTTTCCTCATTCCCTCTTTTCGTCACTCTCTTTCTTTTCCCCTGTTTATTCATATCTGCTTCTGATAAAATGAGCAGCACCACAGAATGATCAGGTGACCTTTATAACACTATTAACAGTTCATGCGATATCTGACACGCATTATCTATCACAAACCTGCAAACAATTTCTTCTTGGAATAACGAATTTATAAGACGGTCATTTAATCCAATAATAACCTCAAACTGTCTTCAGAATTTTTCCTACATATTCATTATGATATGATCACTATATGTGTTTTTATAATATCTCTTCCACATCATGGCAGAAATGAAGGTCTGAACATTGGTGCTTTATTGTGCTGAAAGCCAGATACTGCATTTGCATAGTGCTGATCAAAGAAATACATGCAGACAGTAATTATATCAGCTGAGAGAAGATATGGGCACAAAAATAAACGTGAGACACGTAGACTACAGCAGTCCAACAGAAAAAGTAAAGACAAACTCTATAAAAGTACCAGGAACCGGAAAAATACGGTCGGGAATATAGAGACAGGTAAAATGTTGAAAAGACATGAACTGACTGTACCTGAGATTGCTACTCAGTTGTGGATGATATTCACTGGAGTGATAAAAGACAAAGGATACCTCTTAATATCGTGTCGGATCGCTTTTACCAGGCGCAGCGTAGCAGCTCTACGTAAAAGGACTCAACAATTCACTGGAAGTCCCTATAGAAGTGTTGAGCCATGCTCCGTCTACAGTGAAAGTGTTGCGGTTGCAGGATTTTGTGCACTAACTGACCTCTAGATTATTCATGTCAGGCTATCTGCGTGGCCAAATCATTCATCCAAATTGTCCACAATGTTCTTCAGTCCAATTTCGAATTATTGCGGCATGGTGACATGACGCATTGCCATACATATAAAATTCAAAAGTTGTAGCTGAACATAACCATTTCCAGTCAATGATCGGTTCAATCGGACCAGAGGACCCAGTCCATTCCATGTAAACACGGGCCATACCATTATGTAGCCACCACCAGCTTGCACAGTGCCTTGTTGACAACTTGGATCAATGGCTTCGTGGGGTGTGCGGCACTCGAACTCTATCATCACTCTTACCAACTGTAGTCTGGATTCATCTCACCAGGCCTCGGTTTTTCAATCGTCTAGGGTCCAACTGATATGGTCACGAGCCCAGGAGAGGAGCTGCACGCGATGTTGAGCTGTTAGCAAAGGCACTCGCATCGTCTCTGCCGCCACAGCCCATTAACGCCAAATTTTGTTGCACTCACCTAATGGATACGTTCGTCATATGTCCCACATTGATTATGCGGTTATTTCGCGCGTGTTGCTTGTCTGCCAGCACTGACAATTCTATCCAAACTGCGCTGCCCCGGTCGTTAACGGAACATTGTATGTCCTATGCCGCCAATGTTAAATTATCGAATTTTGTAACCCCTTATCTTGGAAACTTTTTAAGACACCAACTTACAATTTTCCATAATTATTGAATACACCTCTCTAGATACACTGAACTGGAATTAGTACTAAAACTGTATAGTGGGGCATGCTATCTTTTTTTTTAAACACTCATTTCTTTGACAGAACTTCGTAAATAAACGAACATAAAAACAAAACAACTCAGTATATTTTAATTACTCTAGTACAATATGTGTTGAATCTCACACTTGGCATGCTCTGAAAATTTAATGTCTCTAAGATCAGTACTTTTTTAGAAAACCATTTATTGCAAAAAATATGGTTCAGAGATATTAAGGTTTAAAACTTTTTTATTACAAATTCCTTATACAGACTTACATTCTGCGTCTTTTATGCACTAGAATTCCCCATAGTCTGTGTCTTATTCAGTGTCACAACAGCCCAGTGCTTGCCGCCTCCTTTTCTTTCTTGCTTCCTTCGCATACAGGAAGCTCATCCAGTTCCCGCAGTCCTTTAGCTGTGTTCTGTCCAAATCTGAGCCCTAATTTCTCCAGAACCTTACGTTTTTCATAGTTCCCACCATTAAAAGTTATTACAGCATCTGACACTGCTACCTTTAGAGTCATAAGGCCAACAAATACATTTTAGGCACACGGCACCATACAACATTATTGAAGGACTCACTCACATTCTGGGTCTTACCACGTAAACACTTCTTTAGTAGCTCAGGATTTGCCAAATATCTGTAAATAGATTTGATTGCCTCCATTACTGCCAAAGAAAGAGAATATTTATGTGTAAATTCATGCAGCGTACCAGAAAATTCAGCTTTCCTATACTTACGCCCAGGGTTTGGTGGAGGTTGACACAAAGCATAACATGGCTTTTCATCGGTTGATATTCGATGAAAGATAGTGCTCCACACAGCTCTTTTTATCTTCTCAAAATTGTCACATTTATCTCTAATGGCCTTCTCAGAATATTCCTGTAATTCATCAATTACTTTGTCCGTTAGTCTTCCAGAACATTTTATTGTCTTGCCATCAGACAGTATCAAAATCAAAGGACTGATTTGTTTATTGGTAATGCTAACTTCTGAGAAATAGCAGTAGGCACAAAACAAAGCAATTCACAGCCTTCTAGACTGTGTAGTTCCCAGGATATGACTGCTCAACTGTGACACATGCGTAGCCGCGAAATTTGACAGTCACACATCAACATTCAAAATATTATTTGAAGGTCTCACAATTGTCTGATTTTATTGTATTATATTCCAAAATGTTCAGGAAAGTCCAAAGTACATTATGGAGTTGAAAACAGAAAATGTCAAATTTCAACGAATTTCAATGATGCCCGTCGGCCACATCGTTGTCGGCGGTGAGAGATAATGCCTGAAATTTGGTATTCTCGGCACACTCTTGACATTTCCCTGAATATTACCAAATTAAAATGTCGCATGCATCTAGCTCCAGCTACAATTCCGCGTCCATGGTCAGTTATTTTCCGTCGTGTGCCCCAAATCACATCGGAAACTTGAATCACCTGAGTACATATGACAGCTCCGTCAATGCATTGCCATTTTACATCTAGTGTGCGATGCTACCGCCATCTGTGTATTTTCAATTCGCTATCCCATGACTTTTACCAATACAGTGTAATTATAAGCTACAATAATGCTGGAAATGAATCCGTGATTTAGGAGCAGCGTATTTTAAAAGTAATCAAAACATCCTAGCTCCAGGGTTCGAACCTAGCCACTGCTTAAATAATGACTTTCTGCATAAGAATTCACTCTCGTACTGCCAACGAACTTGTCAAAGAGGGTGGAGGCACACTGGGAATTTCAGTGCAACCTCCTGCACATGCGGTGGAGAGCTGCTCCAAGAAATAGGTAGATACAACAATGATCAGCGGTATGAGGGCGCAGAAGTCAATGGAAACTAATGCATAAAACACACCGGACATGTGCGACCTGTAATATAAATAGTGTCGTGATGACCTCTCCATTGACAAAAGATTCCGGATCAGACCCCACTCATATATCCAGGGGCGGGAGGGGGGGGGGGGGGGGCTGGCAAGGAGGTGGTGAACATGAGAAAAAGACTGAATAACCAATGAAAGGGTAAGATGTATGAAACGAACGTGGCAGGGCAGCTAGAAAAACTGAAAATGGAAATGCAAAGGCTCAATGAAAATATAGTGGTGGTCAGTGAAGTGAAATGGAAAGAAGGTAAGGATTTCTGGTCAAACGAATATATAATGTTATCGACAGCAAAAATAAAATGGAATAATGGGAGTATAATTAGTTATGAATAGGAAGGTAGGGTAGAGAGTGAGTTACTGTGTTCAGTTATAAGATTATTCCAATCTGAATCGACAACAAACCAACCAACCAAACATTTCAGATATAGATGCCGACGTCACAAGCAGAAGACGAAAATATAAAAAAAGTGCAGGCAGATAATGTATGGCTAATTCAACACGTGGAGAGAGATTATAATCTAATAATCATGGGCGATTAGAACGAAGGAAGGAATAGGAGAAAGGGTAAGAGGACAATATGGGATTGGTAGTTGGAATTAGAGAGGAGAAAGACTAATCGAATTATACAAATTCTGCAATAAATTTCAGCAAAAATCGCAAGAAGAGGAGGTGTATCTGGAAAAGGCATGGGGACAGAGAGAATTCCAACTGCTTTACATCACGGCGAGACGAAGATTCCAAAATCAGTTAGTGGATTATAAGGCGTACACAGGAGTATAATCTCGGATTGCATTTTAATAACGATGAAGTTGATGAAGTTTAGGAGTGTCGCTTAGAAGAATGAATGCGGACAGTAACTAGATACTGAAGTATTGAGGAATGATGAGATGCGTTAGACATTTTCTGAGATTATAGATGTTGCAATGACGAACGCTACAGATGGCAGTTCAGTTGATGAGAAACAGACTAAAAAAAAAAGAGGCAATCGCAGATGTTGGACATGCTTACACTGATGAGCCAAATGATTATGCCTGCCTGCTTAATAGCTTGTTTTTCATGACTGACTCTGCGTATCAGAGATCTGACAGTTTGTTGGTAGGTTTGTGGAGGTATGTGGTATTTCAGTCTACGCACAGGTCGTGTAATTCGCGGTAAATAACGGGCCGCTGATTTGCGTACGCAGTGATGGCGTCCGACATTGACCCAGATGGGTTCCATAAGATTTATATCAAGCGAATTTGGTCACCGAGACATCAACGTGAGTTCACTATAACGCTCCTCATACCACTGTAACACAGTTCTGACTCCGAGACGCTGAAAGATGATATCGCTGTCGGGGAAGACATCAAGTATGAAGGGCTGCAGGTGGTTCGCAGCTATCGTAGTGTCATCGATTGCTACCAGAGGTCCCATGCAAGCGCAGTAGAATGTCTCCCACAGCATAGTACTACTCCCACCAGCCTTCGTCCGTGGCATACCGCACGTTTCAAGTCGCCGTTCACCATTATGACGGTATTTGTGGAGACCACCATCGATCTAATGTAGCAAAATTGTGATTCACCCGAAGAGCCATCACGTTTCCATTGACCGACGGTCGAATTCCTATGGTCTCGTGCCCACTGCAATCGTAATTGACGGTGTCGTTGGGTCAGCGTGTGAACATGAAGGGGTGGTCTGCTGCGGAGTTACATGTTCAACAATGTACGATGAACGGTGTGCTCCGAAACACTTACGTGTGCAAAATGGTTCAAATGGCTCTGAGCACTATGGGACTTAACATCTTAAGTCATCAGTCCCATAGAACTTAGAACTACTTAAACCAAACTAACCTAAGCACATCACACACATCCATGCACGAGGCAGGATTCGAACCTGCGACCGTAGCAATCACGCGGTTCCGGACAGAAGCGCCTAGAACCGCACGGCCACCTCGGCAGGCAACGTGTGCACCAACGCTGTGCTCTTTCAGCAGAGATGCCACAGATCACTATCTATCCTATTTTGCAGAGCTAACAAGCCTCCGGACACCAAGTTCTGTAAAGAGTCGTGAACGTCCAACCATTTATCGGTTGACAGTAATTTCACTGACCTTATACGTCTTTCCGTAGATGTTCCCGACAGTTGCTCCCGAACATTCGACCAGCTTCGCTGCTTTCGAGGTACTTCTCGCAGACTCTGTGTAATAATAGTCTGCCCTTTGTCCGTAGCTCCTGGTCGTGCGGTAGCGTTCTCACTTCCTGCGCTCGGGTTCCCGGGTTCGATTCCCGGCGGGGTCGGGGATTTTCTCTGCCTCGTGATGACTATGTGTTGTGTAATGTCCTTAGGTTAGTTAGGTTTAAGTAGTTCTAGGGGACTGATGACCATAGATGTTAAGTCCCATAGTGCTCAGAGCCATTTGAACCATTTTGCCCTTCGTCAGCATCGCTTGTCTCAATGGAGTCCCCCTTTTACAGCTCGTTTCTTCCCTACGGTGATTCCTCGTCCGTGTGTGCTCCTCTTACTTACTTTTGTTACCGCGTTATGTGCTCGCAACGCCACCAGGCGGCATCCAACGTCACGGTGGGCAGCGGTCATAATATTATGGCTGGTCAATGGGTTCAAATGGCTCTGAGAACTATGGGACTTAACAGCTGAGGTCATCAGTCCCCTAGAACTTAGAACTACTTAAACCTAACTTTCCTAAGGACATCACACACATCCATGCCCGAGGCAGGATTCGAACCTGCGACCGTAGCAGTCGCGCGGCTCCGGACTGAAGTGCCTAGAACCGCTCGGCCACCAAGGCCGGCGGCTGGGCAATGTGTATAGCTAAAAAGTAACAGTGAAGGGTCGTTGGGTTTCAGATGAAATACTTCGATTGATTGATGAAAGAAGGAAGTCCAAAAACGTTCAGGGAAAGACAGAAACACATAAGTCATAGAAATAGAAACTGCGGGGAAGACAAAGCGGAATGTCTGCAGGAAAAATTAGAATTTTTTTAAAAAACAAGTGGTCATCCGGATGGTGGATTCAGCTTGCAGAGAGGTCAACACAAAGCTCCCAATTTAAGCTGTACAGTTAGGTTCCTGCATAATGACACCCTCAGAAATCGCAACATATTGTGAAGGAAATGGCGAAATAATTGTGACAAGCAAGAATACAAATGTTATTGAGGGTCGCTTCACTCGCAGCAATAAATTTCATCCTATGTTTTATAATCTGATGAAAGTCACAAAATCTTGAGTAACTCATTTCCGAGAGAGCACGCTATCTTATGTAAATAACTTCGAATATTATAAAACATAGCTGTAATACGTTCATGACAAACTTCCACAATCTCTTAAAAACGGCAAGATGACAAATAAAATATAAACAAATAACAGGATGCAAGTCTATACCCGTTTACCCCCATAATCCATATTCTTAACTGTTATGCTACACCAAAGGCATGCAACTTTCAAATTCAGTGTTGTTCATCTTAGCATCTCTTGGGAGCTGTAACCGCCGTTGCGTCGTCAACCAGTATTCCATAATACGAAATCGTACTAAGGGTCACTTGTCTGTTCTAAATCTCCAGTGTGCCGATGCTTTAAAACGGCATACTGCAAGTTATAATACAAAAACAGCAAAATACGATGAAACCAATAGGGCGTCTGTGCGCCGAGTAACACGTCATTTTGACATCACTTCCCACTTATACCAATGGGGCGAAGAGTGGAGGTAGCTGGGTAAGGTGAGCCACACAGGCGTTAACCTTTGCTGGATTTGGCGGTAGCATGCGTTTCCTTTCGGGACGGGGTTTTGAGAGGAATGACTGCTGTTGCTGCACCAGTTGCACTCACCGTAATGAATATGTATACATTACGGTCTGTTTTACGAACGTTGTGGTTGGTAATATTTTGTAGCGGCTACGTGCTGTGGACTAGATGTAAGCAAAGTTAATGGACGTCCCGTGTTTTGTCACGCATGTGTTCAGGAAGTTGTTGTCCCATCCCATTGCTTCTGACAAGGGGAGGCCGCCAATTGTGAAAATCAGATTCAATTCATACTGCGCATAATAGAAGCTCATGGCTAGAGGTGTAATGTGGCAAAGCACCGAGATGCACTTCTCAGCTGTTGTCGAGAAAATAGACAATTAAAAGAAACCGTTGCTGTGAAATACTCTCTACGATTGACGATTTCCTACAGCGCCGTGGCGCAGTGGTAAGCGCTCGGGTTCGTAATCCAAAGGTCGCCGGATCGAATCTCGCGCCATACAACTTTTTTTTTTATAATTCAAATGTGCGCACACACACACACACATATATATATATATATATATATATATATATATAAAATTCCCGGCAATCAGTTGCAATAATTATGCATATAATAAGTTGTTGAAAGTCGTTTGTCGTGGAAAAACTGGCGACTTCGAACATCATTATGTTTTCCGCAAACAAAGTTGTATTTCACAAATGTTATTAATTGTCTTCATAATGTTAACCACGTATAGTTAACGGAAGACGTAGAAACGATATTCCGAAACGAATACGTATAGCGTAAGTCAAACGTTCGAATTAGAATAGAAACCCCACGAACACAAATTTTCTGTGGCAGGTATGAAATATAAACTCCGTTACTCGCTCGTTACACTTGAAGAACAGACGTTGAATGGGCCGAAACGAGCCGCTGCATAACAGCGTAGTTGCCTGCTAACTTCGAAAGAAGGTAGATGCGGTCCCTAGCGCAACTTATAACATCGTCGAAAATTAGTATATATATATATATATATATATATATATATATATATATATATATTTGAATTACAATAAACTAGTAATAAAAAAAAAATGTTGCATGGTGCGAGATTCGATCCGGCGACCTTTGGATTACGAACCCAAACACGTATCGCTGCGCCACGACGCTATAGAAAATCATTGATCGTAGAGAGTATTTCACGGCAACGGTCTCTTTAACTGTAGATTTTCTCGACAACGGCTGAGAAGTGCATCTTGGTGCTTTGCCACATTACACCTCTGGCCATGAGCTTTTATTATGCGCAGTATGAATCGAATCTGAATTTCACAATTGACGGCCTCCCCTTGTGAGAATGAAAAATACATGAAATTACCAAAAGATCTAGACATATATTAGCGTACATTAACTTGGGGAGCGTCCACCCCTTGCGGCACGAACTCTATTGGGGACACTTTCAATGAGGTGTCTGAATGTCTGTGGAGGAATATGCGTTCCTCATTGCTCTATTACATATCAGTTTCCCAAGCACGCATTACTGGAAATTAGCTCCAATCTTTCGAGATTGTGTATTTTACTTCCAATGGGACACGCATAGAACATCTTTATCTTGAAAGAAAAAGATGTGAAGGTAATAATTTCCTGTGGTCAATTCTCAACACACATTTGGCAGTAGAGAGTCATTTGGTAATTCTTCACTGTCAACACCTGCTTAGTTTCATCTCAGGTGATGGTACACGGAATTCCATTCTTTGGAACTATATTTACCTTTTCGCCACGCTACTTCAGCCCTCCACCCTCTCCTTTTTCTATATGGACGGACAAATCTTTGCGAAATATGCAGATTCAAGGGGGAGAAAAGAGTCATGACACCCTTCCCCCCAAATCAATAGTAAAAGCGTTTATACTCTTACAAATATAAATTTCCAAATTTCTCACCTGACTTTCAAAGAATAAAGTAGCATCAAAACTTACAAGCTACGTTTAATAAGTTATACTTTTTTTTTTTTTTTACTTTATTGTTATTTTAAAGCCTGTACAACAGGCAGGCTGTCAGCAGCACACTACGCCGCTCTTCAGCCATAGAATATACAAGCAGAGAAAACAGGAGAAGACACATAAGTTACAGAATGTGGGCAATAAAACAGGAGACACATAGAGACAAACACGGAGCCGTTCACACTCGTCGATAATCCACACTGCTAACTGATGAGACGACGCACAAACTCTGAAGATGACGATGGCACTGGTGAACGAGGGAGTGTGACGGGGAACACTGAACACTAAACACGACGGCACACACTAGACACTGATGGCGATGATCTCCGGCGCGCGAATGTTCAACATGCGTGTGCGAGTCCGGGGACCTGCCAAGAGAGGAGGAGGAGGAAGGGGAGTGGGAGAGGGAGAGGGGAGAGCAGAGATGCCACGGGCAGGGGAGAAGGGGGGGAGGGAGGAAGGAGGAGGGGAAGACCGGGGGGAAGAGTGGTGGAGGGAGGGGATGGGGGAAAAGGAAAGAGAAGGGGAGGGAAGGGAAGAGAAGGGAGGGAGGGAGGGTGCCTAAAGGAAAGGACACCGGAAGTGGGTGGTGGGGCAGGGTCAAAGTTGATAGGAGGGGTAGATGGAGGGGAGGAGGACATCATCAGGAAGGGGGAGCTGGCGGAAGCCACCTTGGGAGAGAGTAAGGAGGGTGGAGAGATGGAGACCGGGCGGGACGTGGGAATACAGGCGCGGCAGCGGGCGGGGACGGGAGAGGATTGGGGAGACGAGCGGGTGAGGAGGATCGAGTTTACGGGAGGTGTACAGGATCCGTATCCTTTCAAGGAAAAGGAGGAGGTGGGGGAAGGGGATGAGATCATACAGGATCCGCGTGGGGGAGGGGAGACGGATGCGATAGGCGAGGCGGAGAGCATGGCGTTCAAGGATTTGGAGGGATTTATAAAAGGTAGGGGGGGCGGAGATCCAGGCTGGATGGGCATAACAAAGGATAGGGCGGATGAGGGATTTATAGGTGTGGAGGATTGTGTAAGGGTCCAGACCCCACGTACGGCCGGAAAGGAGCTTGAGGAGATGGAGTCGGGAACGTGCCTTGGCTTGGATTGTATGGAGATGGGGAGTCCAGGAGAGGCGACGGTCGAGGGTGACGCCAAGGTACTTAAGGGTGGGAGTGAGGGCGATGGGACGGCCATAGACGGTGAGATAGAAATCAAGGAGGCGGAAGGAAGGGGTGGTTTTGCCTACAATGATCGCCTGGGTTTTCGAAGGATTGACCTTGAGCAACCACTGGTTACACCAAGCGGTGAATCGGTCAAGATGGGATTGGAGAAGGCGTTGGGAGCGTTGCAGGGTGGGGGCAAGGGCGAGGAAGGCGGTGTCATCGGCAAACTGGAGGAGGTGGACGGGGGGCGACGGCGGCGGCATGTCCGCCGTGTACAAAAGGTACAGAAGGGGGGAGAGGACGGAGCCTTGGGGCACACCGGCGGAGGGGAAAAAGGTGTAGGAATCTGTGTTATGGATGGTGACATAGGAAGGACGGTGGGAGAGAAAGGAACCGATCAGACGGACGTAGTTAATGGGAAGGGCAAAGGTTTGGAGCTTGAAGAGGAGACCGGAATGCCAGACGCGGTCATAAGCGCGTTCGAGGTCAAGGGAGAGGAAGATTGCGGAGCGACGGGAATTAAGCTGTTCAGAAAGGAGATGAGTGAGGTGAAGGAGAAGATCGTCGGAAGAGAAGGATGGCCGAAAGCCACACTGGGTGACGGGAAGGAGGCGGTGCTGGCGGAGATGCTGGTGGATGCGGCGGGTGAGGATAGATTCCAGGACCTTGCTGAAGACCGAGGTAAAGCTGATGGGACGATAGGAGGAGACGGCGGACGGCGGTTTGCCAGGTTTAAGGAACATGAGGATACGGGAGGTTTTCCACAGGTCGGGGTAGTAACCGGTGGACAGGACTACATTGTAGAGCCTGGCCAGGGTGGAGAGGAAAGAGACAGGAGCTTCACGAAGGTGACGGTAGGTGGCACGATCGTGACCAGGAGCGGTGTTGCGTTTTGTGCGGAGTGTATCAATGAGATCCTGTGTAGTGATAGGGGCATTGAGTTCCGTGTGTGTAATGTTGTCCAAGTACTGGAAACCAGGAGCGAGGGGAGGGACAGAGGTGTCAGTTCGATCGCGGATATCCGGGAAGAGGGAGTAATCGAACTGGGGATCGTCGGGGATGGAGAAGACATCGGAGAGGTAGGAGGCAAAGTGATTGGCCTTACTAAGGGTGTCAGGGAAGGGGTGATCATCGTGGAGAAGAGGATAGTAGGGGGAGGGTTTAGTTCCGGTAAGGCGACGGAAGGCCGACCAGAACTTGGACGAGTTGATTGGTAGGGTTGCAGTTAAACGGGTGCATGTCTGTCGCCAGTCCCGGCGTTTCTTAGCCGCGAGCAAATTACGAACGTGTCGCTGGAGTTGCCGGTGGCGTCTATACTTTTGAGTTACTGGCCCATTTAAATAGGTTTCCACCCTGACCACTGTAATAAACCTTGCCTCCTCAGAATTTTCGTATGTCATTTAGAATGGTCGATACCATACATATTTTGGCTAGACTTGGAGTTAATCCTCATAATTTAATTATACAGGGTGGTCTATTGATCGTGACCGGGCCAAAATCTCACGGAATAAGCGTCAAACGAAAAAAATACGAAGTTCGAAACTTGTCTAGCTTGAAGGGGGAACCAGATGGCGCTATGGTTGGTTCGCCAGATGGCGCTGCGTAGGTCAAACGGATATCAACTACCTTTTTTTAAATAGGAACCCTCATTTTTATTAGATATTCGTGTAGTACGTAAAGAAATATGAATGTTTTAGTTAGACCACTTTTCTCGCTTTGTGATAGATGGCGCTGTAATAGTCACAAACATATGGCTCACAATTACAGACGAATAGTTGGTAACAGGTAGGTTTTTTAAATTAAAAGACGGAACGGAGGTACGGTTGAACATTTAATTTCGGTTGTTCAAATGAGAGACACGATCCTTTGTAAACTTATCATTTCTGAGAGTGCATGCTGTTACAGCGTGATTACCTGTAAATACCACATTAATGCAATAAATGCGAAAATGCCGTCAACCTCAATGCATTTGGCAATACGTGTAACGACATTCCTCTCAACAGCGAGTAGTTCGCCTTCCGTAATGTTCGCACATGGATTGAGAACGAGCTGACGCATGTTGTCAGGCGTTGTCGGTGGATCATGATAGCAAATATCCTTCAACTTTCCCCACAGAAAAAAATCCAGGGACGTCAGATCCCGTGAATGTGCGGGCCATGGTATGGTGCTTCGACGACGAATCCACTGTCATGAAATATGCTATTCAATACCGCTTCAACAGCACGCGAGCTATGTGCCGGACATCCATCATGTTGGAAGTACATCGCCATTCTGTCACGCAGTAAAACATCGGTAGAACCGAGCGGGGTGGCGCAGTGGTTAGACACTGGACTCGCATTCGGGAGGACGACGGTTCAATCCCGCGTCCGGCCATCCTGATTTAAGTTTTCCGTGATTTCCCTAAATCACTCCAAGCAAATGCCGGGATGGTTCCTCTGAATGGGCACGGCCGACTTCCTTCCCTAATCCGATGAGACCGATGACCACGCTGTCTGGTCTCCTTCCCCAAAACCAACCAACCAAAAACATCGGTAGAACATTACATAAGAAATCATCATAAATTGCACCATTTAGATTGCCATCGATAAAATGGGGGCCAATTATCCTTCCTCCCACAATGCCGCTCCATACATTAACCCGCCAAGGTAGCTGATGTTCTACTTGTAGCAGCCATCGTGGATTTTCCGTTGCCCAATAGTGCATATTATGTCGGTGTCCATTACCGCTGTTGGTGAATGACGCTTCGTCGCTAAATAGAACGTGTGCAAAAAATCTGTCATCGTCCCGTAATTTCTCTTGTGGCCAGGGACAGAACTGCACACGACGTTCAAAGTTGTCGCCATACAATTCCTGGTGCATAGAAATATGGTACGGGTGCATTCGATATTGATGTAGCATTCTCAACACCGACGTTTTTGAGATTCCCGATTCTCGCGCAATTTGACTGCTACTGATGTGCGGACTAGCCGTGACAGCAGCTAAAACACCTACTTGTGCATCATCATTTGTTGCAGGTCGTGGTCGACGTTTCACATGTGGCTGAACACTTCCTCTTTCCTTAACTAACGTAACTATCCGGCGAACGGTCCGGACACTTGGATGATGTCGTCCAGGATACCGAGCAGCATACATAGCACACTCCTGTTGGGCATTTTGATCACAATAGCCATACATCAACACAATATCGACCTTTTCCGCAATTGGTAAACGGTCTATTTTAACACGGGTGATTTATCGCTAAGCAAATACCGTCCGCACTGGCGGAATGTTGCATGATACCACGTACTTATACGTTTGTGACTATTACAGCGCCATCTATCACAAAGCGAAAAAAGTGGTCCAACTAAAACATTCATATTTCTTTACGTACTACACGAATTTGTAATAAAAAATAGGGGTTCCTATTTTAAAAAACGCAGTTGATAATCGTTTGACCTATGGCAGCGCCATCTAGCGGGCCAACCATAACGCAATCTGGTTTCCCCCTTCAAGCTAGACGAGTTTCGTTCTTTGTATTTTTTTCGTTTGATGCTTATTTCGTGAGATACTTGGCCTGGTCACTATCAATGGGCCACCCTGTATATTCCACGTCTCAAGATATTTTTGTGTATATCTGATCGCCAAAACACTGTTAACCACCGTTGTTAACTTCAATGATCCAAAAACTACTTTACAATGAAAAAAATATTATTATACATCAGTTTTAAGAGAAACAAAATTTCTGTGTTCATTTATAATTTTTTTTATTTTACTATCGATAATACAATCGGCTGTGGACATGTATGGAAGCTGCTATTTATCATATTGTCAGAATTTTCAACGTTTGTTATTTAAATTTATGCCCATAAATCTTTGTATAAATAATGTTAAGTTAGGCATGAAAAGCAGTTTTAATTAAGACATTCATGTTAACAGTAATTCTAATCGTATTGCGTTCTAGAAGGATCTTGAAGCTATGGACATAATACTTATAGAAGTTTTACGAGTCAAACGAGTCAGTGTGGTTCCAGTGGCTGTCTAGATTAGTCCACTGATAATCTGAGAAACTACGTTCTTTGTCTTGTGTGAAAACGTTGTACTATTTTTGTTATGAACAAATATGGTTGTAAAAAATGTACAAGACTTGTAAATAAATACAGATGATGAAAAGAACGAAATAATATACCAGCAATTTGTCATTGACACACTTTGGACCAATAATTTCGGAAAGCTTCTACAGGAACAGAGAAGGTACCCCAGATAACGAGACAGCCATAGTAACATAAGCAACATTTATCTGTTAATATAATGTTTATTCCCTTCAAACATTATTTAAAGATTGACAACACTAGGCTAGTCAATTCATCGTAGTAAATTTTGCACCTGTATATCCATGAACATTTAACATAAGGGAAGATGACATTATACCACCTAAGGAGAACATTCCATCCAAGATAGGGCGCCCATTACAGGCTGACAATGCCCGCTGCCGACAACAAACCCAACAAGGTTCACGAGACTGGTTAACTGGTAGCGCGGACACATCACAGGAAGTCGAGTAAACCAAGACAGAAAGGGAAAGTCCTGGCCTCGCTCCCCCGCCCCCCCCCTCCCCGCCCCTCGCCACCTTTCAACTAAAAAAAGATAAGAGATGGACTATGGACTGACTTCCCATTCCCGAAAGAAATAGTTTTTCCCTCCTCTATACGCTCTCATAGGAGTAACCTCCAGACTTGTGTTCACAATCGTAAAACCAAGGAAAGTAACATGATAACGGACTTCACATCGTGAAAATTTTGACATTATGAGACTTTGTTGCTATTATAGGTCTTAAGCAATTACCAACATTTTGGACGAATGAGTTGCACGACCGTTTTAATCGAACTGTCGTGTAACTTGTGTAAAACCCATAAAATCTCTTTGCATCCAAAGAGGCCTCGGGGGAAGACCCAACGGTACCGACCGACCACCGCGTCATCCTTACCCGATATGCTTCACTGAATTTAGGGGCATATGGTCAGCACACCACTCTCCCGGCTGTGTCAATTTTTCGTGACCAGAGCGGCTACTAATACTCAGGTAGGTCCTCAATTGATCTCACAAGAACTGAGTCTACCCCGCTTGCCAACAGCGTTCGGCAGACCCATACGGTCGCCCATCCAAGAGTTAGCTAAGCTCGACAGCACTTAACTTCGGTGATCTGACGGGAAACGGTGTTACTATTGCGGTAAGTCCGTTGGCTGTAAAACCCATAAGAGACAGTCGGATTAAATAGGAGTAAATTAATTTAGACTTGTTAAAGGAATTTGAATTAGTACTGGTGATTGCCAAGAGTTAGTTACTTAGATTTTGATTTCCTATATTAAACAGCACGCGTAGCTCAGTGAGAAGTGACTGTGGAAGCAGGCTAAACGCCGCTGAATGTGAGGGATGCGCTGTAGGACACAAAACCTCAGGCTGTCCGCCGCAGCGATATTCACAGAATCGCCGCACACCTTCCTGTGTGACGGGAAATGCGAGGCAGATAAAATCAGCCATGGCTGTGTCTGTCTTGTTGAGTGAGAGTAAGAAAAGAAATCCGCATTGGCACCGAGTGTCTGGAGTCACATAATGCAGAATGCATCTCTGGGATGTGCAGGACAACAAAGTTTGTTTTTAACAAGCCGTGTCCAGAGGGAGCATGCCGCATAACAACCATAATACTGGAAGGACTGCTATTGTAGAGAGAAACAGGGGTAAGTTAAATTTGGCTGTTAAGGTTACATCTTAGAAAGTGGAACGGGAACAAGAAGTTAGAACTTCTTTTTAATGGTGAGATGCCGACCCCTGAGCAGGTGTCGCCAAACTGGATGTTTAAAGAAATGTGTAGGCAGCTCCTGTTGGTTCATGTGAATAATGTAGGAGTAGGAGGAGAGAGTGTAGCTAGCGTGACCAATTGTCCCGTGTTTCTCAGAAACTCTCGCGTTATAGAGATATTTTTTTAATCCTCCTGGCTCCCTTAATGACCTGTTTCTCCCGTATATTTCATCAGTGATACTGCTGTGAATATTAATTAATGACATAGCCTAACATCTAGAGAAGTAGCGAGAAGGGGAATGTTCACTCACTTTTCAGCCAATACTGGCAACTAACGGATACGCTTATGTCTTACCAATCAGCAGTTTTTTTTAACTTTTAAATTTGCATGGGAAGATAAAAAAAACTGCAGAATTTGTATCTGTACATTCCCTAAATTTCATTGCAATTATAGCTGTGTGCTATATTCGTTGAACAAATAAAATTGTTTTGTTTAGATTAGATTATATTAATTTTTAATGCGAAATACCCAAAAATGAGAGGATTCCAGTAGGTGTGGAGTATGGCAAAAAACGAAATATAACAAACATATTTAGAACGCTTGAATGTAATACCCACTTTCTTTGAAGATCTGCTAAGAGAACGTACCAAACTATTGATATATCCATATTACAATAACAATAATAATAATAATTACTTTTATTATTAATACATTAAAAAAAGCCATCCGTCTTCAGGCCAAGAGTGGCCTACCGCGACCATCCGACCGCCGTGTCATCCTCAGAGGAGGATGCGGATAGGAGAGGCATGGGGTCAGCACAACACTCTCCAGTTCGTTATGATGGTTTTCGTTGACCGAAGCCGCTACTATTCGGTCGAGTAGCTCCTCAATTGGCATCACGAGGCTGACTGCACCCCGAAAAATTGCAACAGCGCATGGCGGCTGGATGGTCACCGGTGGATCCACTGCCGCATACATATATATATATATATATATATATATATATATATATATATATATATATATATATATATATATATATATATATATATATATATATATATGGGACAGGGAAAGTGGAGATGACACCATGTTAAATTAGGTGGAACGGGGAAGAGAGGACGGAGATTGTGAGCCTCCCTTCCCCAGAACTGAACACTGGATCTTTCCAGTTTATCTATTGTAGTCAAAGATTTGTCCCTTATATTGCTTTCTAGCTCGGCTTTATACAAGATGATTTTACAACTGAAGATATCATTTAGCCTATACAGGCCGAAGTTCCGAAAGCCCCATCAACGGCAGTTGTGCAAGTCCTTAACGACATTAATTTAAAAGCTTACACACGTATAAGTTTAAAGTTACACTATTCCAGATTCTTAATGGCCGGATGAATCCTCTGAACCCTTAGAAAAATTTATACATGACTGTGCTTAAACTGACATACAATATTTTTAGCGCAACGCAATCTGACTTTCAAAAAATCCCTACGAAAGAATGGCCCTGACTAACATTAACCTATACCTTTCACAAATCACTTACCTCACAAAAATCTTCGTTACTGGAACTACTGCAATACAGCGAGCGCCACTACTGCCAGCTAAATAAAAGATTCAAACTACGGAAGGCACTAACTACTGATAGGCATAGTTAGCAAATGAAAGATTTTAATAGAGAACAAACAATGTATTTAACTTAATAGTCATAATATATATAGCAGTACATGACAAATTACAAAACTCCGCCATCTCTCTCCCCACATCCACCACTGCTGGCGGCTCACCTCCAACTGCGCAACGCTACGCGCTGTTCACATCCAGCTGCCGCTGCCCAACACTACAATGGCAGACAACAATGCAAACCAGCCACAGACTGCACACAGCACAGCCAGTGATTCTCACACAGAGCGCTACGTGGCGTTACCAATAAGAAAACTTAAACAGCCTACTTACAATAGGTTTATAACACAAAAGTGTGATGCTATAGAACATGTACTTAACACTTGAGTAACGACGATACCTCTTTTAAGATAGGAGACAGCCATGTTGTAGCTCTTCAGCCAAATGATACCAAAAAATACACAACTAAATTTTAAGAGTTAAAACGAATAAAATGGGTAGATGTCAGCACTGAGTTAGGAAGGAGTAGTCTGTTGAAGTGGCAGTGGGATAGGAGCTTGAGTTTTGGGAGGTTTATGGAGAAGAGAATAAGTCAGTACGTTGGTATAAAGTGTTCTGATCTCCGAGTTTACAGATTCGTAAGGATTTTCTAGCAGTTGGAGGTGAGAGGGAAATTTTATCAGCTGGTGGAGGTTGCGCGTAGGAGACTCGAGGTGGGAGCACGCCGTTTAGGGTTTGTAAGGAAATTTTAGAGGTGTGAACATCCACGATACATTGATCAAAGTGTTGACGAGCCGGATAAGACTGTTGTAGATGTAGAGATTGGTGGAAAGATGTAACTCCATGCACCTTATGTTAGTATCTCTACAAACCTGAGTCAATATAGTTTCCTTGTTAAATAGTTTGTAGATGGGAGAGCCAAGTTTGTTTGCGGTCGAGAGTTCATCCAAGCTGTTTTAGTGTATTAATCGGATGGATGGTTATAGAGGTGAAAAAATGCTATAATCATGTCCTAGTTATGAGAGGATTGATTTAGAGGAGCTGAAGATATCGAGATGAATATGGAGGATCCATTGGTGAGCTTGCAGTGTCGGATGGAGGACGACGTTGGCGAGGAACAAATGACTTATAGGGTACATCTTATAGAAAAAATAAGGACTTTCATAATGGTCCATGTACTGAAGACATCTGCAGCACTTTTTTCACATTCATTATTCGTTGGTGAGATACCGCGCAATCGCGACTGGATAATCCTTTTTATTTTTCTTCTGGGATCAGATGCCTTTACCGAGCGAGGTGGCGCAGTGGTTAGCACACTGGACTCGCATTCGGGAGGACGACGGTTCAATCCCGCGTCCGGCCATCCTGATTTAGGTTTTCAGTGATTTCCCTAGATCACTTCAGGCAAATGCCGGGATGGTTCCTTCGAAAGGGCACGGCCGATTTCCTTCCCCATCCTTCCCCAATCCGAGCTTGTGATCCGTCTCTAATGACCTCGTTGTCGACGGGACGTTAAACACTAATCTCCTCCTCCAAATGCCTTTTCTGTACAGGATAATTGCTATACCCTACGGAGCAAAGTCATGAGTGATGTATGTCCGTGAACTGTGACAAACCTTGCATGTTTTCGCGTAACGAATGGTTCGATTGGCTCTGAGCACTACGGGACTTAACATCTGAGGTCATCAGTCCCCTAGAACTTAGAACTAATTCAACCCTACTAACCTAAGGACACCACACACATCCATGCCCGAGGCAGGATTCGAACTTGCGACAGTAGCAGTCGCTCGGTTCCGGACTGAAGCGCCTAGCACCGCTCGGCCACCGCGGCCGGCTTCGCATAACAACCGTGTGGTGTAATTGTCAGGAGGAGATTGGAAATGATCGCAGCTTTTGCTTAAGCAAGGGCGTAGAACCACCGAATACCAACAGTGAGAGTAGTAGGGGAAGCAGACCAGCAATGGTTAACCTGCGCGAGGATTTCGGCTAGACCTGTCTCACCACCCTGTCTAGCACGTCAGCGCACAGCGCGTTAAGCTAAGCAAGCAGATATTTGTACAATACATCCTGCCTTACCTCCTCCATTCGAAATGAAGGCTCCAACCCTCCCTCTTCCTAGAAAAACTACAATCGTGCTTCCTCCTAACACACACATCTCGTCTTTTGACCTTCCTAATACTCATAGCATATCGTTTCTGATGTTGTTTCCCCTCCAGTCACATCGGTATAAAAACCACTCACCTATTCAGCAGCTCTCAGCACAATAAACATACTTTTCGAGATCCCTCCTTCACCATTTATCTCAGCTTTTCGTTTTTATTACCGTCCTTGTATTTTTGTATGCTTTAAATACCCGCTTCCACATCCGAATTCACTAACTTACGCGTGTGCGGCGAC
This sequence comes from Schistocerca serialis cubense, assembly GCF_023864345.2. Taxonomy (NCBI): domain Eukaryota; kingdom Metazoa; phylum Arthropoda; class Insecta; order Orthoptera; family Acrididae; genus Schistocerca; species Schistocerca serialis. The sequence continues at coordinate 730,819,545 of NC_064641.1, forward strand.
GTTCAACGTGGAGTAAACAGGCAAGAATCCTGATGGTGAATGAAATGTTCGCTGCCAGTATTTGATAGGCAAGAGTTTACGATTTCCAGTCTTTACACCAATGTCCTGAATTAAGTCTCAGGCTTCTCCGCGCTGTCCCATGTGACATTGCTGATGTTGATCAAACCGTCAGATGGGGATGTTAAACTCGGCGGTCTTTTTGCAATATTCGGCGGCCGGGGTGGCCGACCGGTTCTAGAGGCTACAGTCCGGAACCGCGCGCCCGCTACGGTCGCAGGTTCGAATCCTGACTCGGGCATGGATGTGTGTGATGTCCTTAGGTTTAAGTAGTTCTAAGTTCTAGGGGACTGATGACCTCTGAAATTAAGTCCCATAACGCTCAGAGCCATTTCAACTATTTTTTGGCAATATTTGACAGGAGTAGGCTATGTGCCTGTATCGGATGTTAATCTCTTCCATCACTCATCATCATCATCCAACAAAACACAGCACCACAATATACAGGCATCCGTTAGACTCGGTTTCACTTTACAAATACACAAAAATACACGTCTCAGGTATCAGCCAGCAAAGGGGCCATTGTGCATGGCGGAAAAAAATCCTTTCCGACTCAGTAATTGGAGCTAACCCTTGGGTATACGTCTGGCGTTCAATAAGTAATGCAACACATTTTTCTTTTCTCAAAGCACCATGTTATTCCCCACTCTTTGGGCCGAAAACCCCTATTTTTCAACATAATCTCCGTTCAACGAGATGACCTTACGTCTTCTTACTGGCACCACTCTACTGGTCGAGCAGGTGCCAACTTCTTGCTGCATCAATAACCTCCCAATCAACCACATACTGCATCCTTTCATTGGGCATCTTTCATTGGGCCAAAGAGATGGAAGTCTGAAGGAGGGATATTCGGGATGTAGGGCGCATGATGAAGAACAGTCCAGTGTAGTTTTGTGAGGTCTTCTCGAGCGGACGAGTGTGTCAGCACTACTAACAGAGGGGTCCAATTGTGCAGAGAGCTCTCTGTGAACCGTCTATCACCGCGCTCCTACGTTACAGGAGGCACAGCAGTGTGCGGCCGACCAGTAAGTGGGAGATCGGACATCTTTCCGCGTCCTTGCGACGCCTCGCCCAACGTCTCACTGTGATTTTGTTCCCTGTCGGGTCTCCGTAGACATTCTGCAAGCGGCTATGAATATCTGCGATGTTCTGGTTTTCTGTCAATGTAAACTCAATGACAGCTCTCTGCTTGGAACGCATCACAGACTCCATTTTAAAAGCTACGTTTAGAGCTGCCACCTATCGGAACTTCATGAAGCTATAGGAGCTGAAGCGGGAATATTCCACGATGGCTCACAACAAATTTCGCGTTTTTGTCAGCGAAATTGGCAGAGAAACAAAGTGTTACATTACTTACTGAACGCCCCTCTTATAATCAGTATAATTACTCAACCTTCACACATGCGATAGTAAAATTCCATCTACTCACATAATTAGAATAGGTCCAATCTTTATAACATCGTTCAGGCTCGGGGTTTTACGGGGAGACGGGACGCTAGTGGAGAACCAAATAATACTTCATATATGCCCCTGGCAGATCCTCTGGTTGCTTATCGTCATCAGGATGCTGCGTCAGTGTTGAGTTTGGTGCTGTTCTCCCGTGACGCCAAGAGCTGTGATTTTGTGTGCTGGACTTGTACGTAGTGTTACTGTCAGTGATTGTTATGTGCTACGCCGTCCGTCGATCCTTTTATGCTCCGCTCACACTTCACCTTGTGTTCTTTAATTTTCCCATTGTTATTTTCTTTTGCGCTACTGTTTTACAGTTTTTATCTACATTTTACAGTCGCCCCCTTTTGTCTGTTCTCTTCTGTTCTGTTCCCCCTTTTTATATCTATGAACGCCATATTTTCTCTTTCTGTCATTTTAAATGTCTTCTTTTTTATAATTACAGTCTTTCGGCTGAAGAGCAGCGCATATGCTGCTGCCAGCCCGCCCCAGATGGGGCACTAAAATACAGTAAAGGAAAAACAAACTCCATATAAAGACTAGCATGTGCAGGAGAACATACAAGGTGGCAATTATTGCACTATATGAAACCAAATCGTCATAACTTTTGAACGGTTTGCGTTTGGACGTTCAGACTGCACGAATCTCACTTTCATTTGGATGGGTTCATCAATAAGGAAAATTGGCGCATTTGGAGGAATGAGAGTCCGCAATTAGCGAACGAGAGGTCTCTTCACCCTCAACGAGTGACTGTGTGGTGTGCAATGTCCAGTGACGGAATAAACGGTGCGACATTCCTTGATGGCACGGTGACCTCCGAACGGTGCATGAAGGCTTCGGAAGATGATTTCATCGCCTTTATCCAAAGTGACCCTGATCTAGACAAGATGTGGTTCATGGAAAACGGATCTCGACCCCTTCGAAGCAGGAGAGTGTTTGATGTTCTGACAGAGCACTTTGGGGACCGCATTCTGGTTCTGCGGTACCCAGAGGCCACTGGCTTAGGCCTTGATTGGCCGCCATATTCTCCGCATCTGAACACAGGCCACTCCTTTTCGTGGGGCTGTATTAAAGACAAGGTGTACAGCGATAACACCAAAACCATTTCTGAGCTGAAAACAGCCATTCAGGAGTTCGTCGACAGCATCGATGTTCCGACACTTCAGCGGGTCATGCAGAATTTCGCAGTACGTCTGAGCCACATCATTGCCTATGATGGCAGGCATGTCGAACATGTCATTACCTAAATCCGAATATCTGTAGTGACATTTACCTATTGAATAAAGGGTGAGCACATAGTAGTTTCTAACTAATTTACGTTTATTTTTCATACAGTTCATCAACTGTCATCCTATAGTTTTTGACTCACCTGAAACAGAATCTACAATTATGCAATCCAACGTAGATAACAGTAGGAGCGTACCGCTTGCAGTCTTTATTTCGTCAAGTAGTGTGCATCTGTTCACAATATACTCCCTCCTGCAACTTCGTGTATTCCCAAAGGTTTCGTTGAGAAGCTTCGTTTCGAACACCCACAACACCAGGTGCTAATTCTAATTCCCTTACAGATGAAAACGAACTATCTGCTGCAAGTACCCTCGTAAAAAGTGACTCCTAGAGATGCGCTCCACCAAAACTGCGGTTCGGTAGTTTTGTTTGGTTGTTTGATATGGGGGAGGAGACCAAACAGCGAGGTCACTAGTGCCACCAGGTTATGGAAGAACGAGGAAGGAAGTCGAAGGCCGTTTCAGAGGAGCCACCCCAGCATTTGCCTAAAGCGATTTAGGGAAATCACAGAAAACGTAAATAGGATGGCCGGACCGGGTCTGAACCGTCGTCATCCCGAATGTGAATCTAGTGTGCTAACCACTGCATCAACTCGCTCGGTATAGTTTTGATACAGTACGTAAATGACGTAGTAAATGTTAGGATGATCGGTAGTATTGGTAGCACTGGTAGGGAAAGAGACATTACTAAATGAATGTATGAGAGAGAATCTGGGTGTCGACGACTTCTTTGTTTTTTAATCTTCGTTGATCCATTATGGACTTACACGGCGCGCGCCGCTATCCTATGATCTTGTTCAGAGCGCACACTGCAACCCATTATAGTTCGCTGTTCTGGTGCAGGTGGCGCTCCGGTGGCGATTTGCTATGACGTGTGTTTGCGGTGGCCGGCGGAAAGCGAGGGAGTAGTTGGCATCCGGGTATTGCACGGAACGTGAAGTTCGCTCTGCCTGACCTGCTAGTGACTAGCGCTAAGGTTGTTGTGCCTCGCAATATGAGCTGAGTGGTCTGTGGCGGAGGCGACTCGCCGCTGTGCTGGCCATGCGGTGGTGATTAATTGGAGTCGGCGTACTGGCTCTTCCTGCCTGTCTGATGTGGAGGTCCGGTGGGGTCCTGTGATACTCTGGCTCGGGAGACAACTAGCTGCTGAATTTTGGAGTCGTCTGTCAGGTTAGGGTGTGGGCTCGGTTGGCTCGTCAGATTCTTCCCCTGGGAGCTCCAGCAATGGTTTCTGAACTTCATTCTGATGTGGGACGGCGTTGTTGGAACTTTTTTCTGTGTGTGTGTGGCTCGTTACGATATTTCTTGGTACTAATTTATTTGCTCAACTGGAGTCCCGCCCGGAGTTTCATTCATGTATGGTATATTTGGCATTCGATGTGTTAGGTAAAGTCTGCCTAAGAAGGGCGGTTTTGTACAGTATACAGGGTATTACAAAAAGGTACGGTCAAACTTTCAGGAAACATTCCTCGTACACAAATAAAGAAAAGATGTTACGTGGACATGCGTCCGGAAACGCTTAATTTCCATGTTAGAGCTCATTTTAGTTTCTTCCACCTCCGCTCAATGGAGCACGTTATCATGATTTCATACGGGATACTCAACCTGTGCTGCTAGAACATGTGCCTTTACAAGTACGACACAACATGTGGTTCATGCACGATGGAGCTCCTGCACATTTCAGTCGTTCGTACGCTTCTCAACAACAGATTCGGTGACCGATGGATTGGTAGAAGCGGACCAATTCCATGGCCTCCACGCTCTCCTGACCTCAACCCTCTTGACTTTCATTTATGGGGGCATTTGAAAGCTCTTGTCTACGCAACCCCGGTACCAAATGTAGAGACTCTTCGTGCTCGTATTGTGGACGGCTGTGATACAATACGCCATTCTCCAGGGCTGCATCAGCGCATCAGGGATTCCATGCGACGGAGAGTGGATGCATGTATCCTCGCTAACGGAGGACGTTTTGAACATTTCCTGTAACAAAGTCTTTGAAGTCACGCTGGTACGTTCTGTTGCTGTGTGTTTCCATTCCATGATTAATGTGATTTGAAGAGAAATAATAAAATGAGCTCTAACATGGAAAGTAAGCGTTTCCGGACACATGTCCCCATAACATATTTTCTTTCTTTGTGTGTGAGGAATGTTTCCTGAAAGTTTGGCCGTACCTTTTTGTAATACCCTGTATACATAGTGAATTACTGCTGCTTGGTATATGTGGTCTTCTGGGACTTGAACAACACGATCTCGTCAATCTGGTTGTGTAACAGCATTTAGTAGTATGTTATGTATTTTTCTCACTGTATTATTATTAATTTGGTGGAATAGCCGCGTTTGGTGTCGTTAAGGCACTTCTAAGACTGTGGTTTGACTATTCGTGTGCGCTTGGCTTTTATTGTTTCGTTTTAAGAAGCGAGGATTGTTTATTGAGATTTGTGTGTGTGTTGGCTTCCGGCACTTATTAAGAGCGCCCGAGTTAACGGCGCCGTGGCTATCATGTGCTGTCGGAATGTTATATTGCACTTTTGAATTTTATCTTGTGTTGATATTATCTGTCGTGTGTTACAGAACATAACCAAGGTGCGTAAGTGATGGGCAGTTGTGGGAGGCATGTCGAGGTGCTCTCAGCGGTTTATTTCGGGGACCGTTTCTAGTGGGAAGGCTCCCAAGTGTTGAGAGCTCGCTCGTCTGATATTGCGTTGGGAGTTGCCCTCGCCCTTTGGCTGTATCAAATTATTATTTTGTTATTATATTTATTGGTTGTGTGCTGCGCTTCTTTCACTTTATGGTTCCAAGCGCCATAATCTTTTTCAAAGTTTTCTTTTATATAAATCATTTTAAATTGTAATGCCAAGTTAACTTATTATTGTATTTTGTCTTTTGGGTAAACTCTAAAAGCACTACTGTGAAAGGTTCTTTGATTTTATGGTGGCAAGCCGCCGTTATTGTTTTTAAAGCTCACTCTTTTAACCATTTGATAGTTCTGTTAGTTATATGAATTTGTTATTTAAAAGAGTTTAGTATTGGCAATTTAATAAATTGTGTACAGAGTCGGCTGTTTGGATAATATTGGGTGGAACTCCTTGGATAGTTGTCCTATAAGAACAACCATTTCGTGGACCGTGGGACAACGGCTGGCATGTAATTCTTGATGCAATAATTTGCCAACAGCCGTATGTATTGTAGAAATTTATTTTATGAACTTCTTAGGTGCTACCAGTTTCGGCATTACATTGATGCTATCTTCAGGCCCCACATGTCATAGTCGTAAAATCACTATACACGGAAGGAGCCATATCACTGGATCCGTGAATCAGATCGTCATGCAACAGCTCTTTGTGGCCAGGCGACACAGACTGAGGCGGGTTGCAAACATCGGTGTCAAAACGATCCTCGTTAAAACGAGAAATCATTTTCTTGCCGTGCTCTATCCAATTGCATTATCGCCATACACGATGCAAATATTTCTGGCTGCCTCCGCTGCTCTCAACCTTCTATTGTACTAGAACAGAGTAAATATCGGAAATGTTCCGATATCTCCCCTAGGTATTCCATTTTCTGACATCCACGATTCCACTAGCTCAAATGATACAATGACAATACGTAAACGTAAGTAGCAACAGTGAATTACAAATAAAAAATGACAAACGATAAATAAACCCAAAGCAACCTGAATACCAACATATAAAACAAAAACGCTACGAGCTTAATAGAATCAAATAGATGATTTCCATATGTTTAATGCTCTGTGAATTGGAGTGTATAGCGTACTATTGGAACTTTTTACTTTGTCCTCTTGCGTGAATTCAAATGCCGTTCTGTGACCGCAATGTGGTCACACACCTCGTGAATGATTAGAAATCTGTTACGTTGAAATGTGTGAAATCTGCGTTTGTAACTTTGAATTTTTGTGTACCAATTGGTTCCTGGTGACCACTAAGCCCTTTGTCTTACCAGGATGTTGTTAATGAGACCTGGGTCAGTGGGGTTTTTACGAAAACATCACATAATTTTCAACTGATTTTCAGTGGCCGTCTGAAGCCTTTGTTTAGACTGAGCGTTTGGAGGCTCGTGGATATTGAACTGTTATTATCTGTATGTTTTGCCAGTCGTATTGTTCCTTCTGTTTAATGTTTTATTTTTAAATGCGTGTTGTACCTTAAATCAAAGCACAATTCGTCAGTTTTTTACAGGCAAGTGACTTCCTTTATTCCCGAATGCTTCTGTGCTGGTGTGTCATATATGCGAAGTGTGATGAACATGTGCGCAATCATCAAAACGTAAATTTTAATCTAAATCTGGAGTGTGAAAACAATATGTTCGCAATTTCCCCACCCCCGTTTGGTCTAGTTAATCCCACTTTTCTTTCAGCTTTCTGTTTCCGAGTGATGTAGCCTACAGCAAGATTACAGGTAGATGACAAATTATTTCCTAGCCCTTACATTGTTTAGGTTGTTTCACATTTGGTTGGGTACTAAATAATAAAACAAAAAAATTGGGTTGTCTATATGCGATAAGAATCACTTGTCAGTGAGCACTTCTGGTTAAAGAACATTAACGCGATTCCGTTGAGAGTCAAAGTTTTGTGTTTTATGTGTGTTTTAGTATGACTTAGTGATTAATATTTTGGTAGATGACTTATCTTCCGCTGTCGATAAATATTCACTCCTTCTCAGGTGCAATAGGCCAGTTAGACTTGAATGTTCATTACTAAGCGGTTGAAAATAAATTTTCAGTATAAAACAGTTGCGCTCAGATCAGTCACATGTGTTTCAATATTTAGCACGACCAGAGCTAAGAATAAAAATCATAGCCCGGTTCAGACTTCCCAGACGCAACACACACACACACACACACACACACACACACACACACAAACACTGGAATCCACAAATGTTCAAATGTGTGTGAAGTCTTATGGGACCTAACTGCTAAGGTCATCAGTCCCTAAGCTCACACACTAGTTAACCTAAATTATCCTAAGGACAAACACACACACCCATGCCCGAGGGAGGACTCGAACCGCCGCCGGGACCAGCCGCACAGCCCATGACTGCTGCGCTCTAGACCGCTCGGCTAATCCCGCACGGCTGGAATCCACCTTACAACTTTCAGGTTTACCCCTCACTGCACCAGGTAACCCTGCAGTATGTCTGAATGCTGTGAATTGTGTTCAATCACATTCATTCCTTGATAATGTTGCAGTGTTTAAATACAGTCAGTTGAGAGGACAACGTACAGTTAGCGTTGCAGAACACCTATATTGGCGAATCCTCTTCTGGTACTACTCGATCAGCTGGAGGTGTAAACGTCTAGAAAAGGTTACTGGAGTCAAAAAGGTCGAGCACATCCCTCCGAGCAGTATCTGAGAGGCCTGGAATGCAAATTAAAACATATGTGGCTGCGAACGACGTTGTGGAGTGTTGAAATGCATGTTGCGTTGCCCTGTCTGATGATATAGAGCCACTAAAAGGACGAGGTTGTCAACAGCTTTAACCCTGAAACAGACAGTAATAGAATCACAGAATATACGATGAGCACAGGGAGAACGAACGGACTGCGCAACTGTGCAGTGGGTTCCGTGAGAGCTTTTTCATGTACTGTTTCATTAGAAAGTAAATATATGAAACATCGTTCCCCTGTGTGACACATAACTATTACAGTCACTGTTTGCAAGTTGGCGGCAAGGAGAAAGAGGCGAGGTGTTATACATTTCATTTACGGAGACAGTTATACCGCCTTCCGCCGTCTACCCACTAACGCGGTCTATTCGAAGCACATTGCACGTTCTCTAAGTTAGGAGTGCAAATAAAATTAAACTAGTTAAAAAGACTCAACGAAGAAATTCCGAAGCAAAATTAAGGAAAAATTATGAACCAAGTTCCCTCTTCATAGGGGGAGGAAATAAATTTGTCGTTTTGCTTGAGGTTTTCCTTATGGACTATTAGAAATAATTCTTGGTCGAGACGTCAGATGTCGTTGTGGAATTCCCTCATTACTCAACGTCATCTTCAGGTACGACGACCGCATGGCTGAGCTGTGTCTGCAGGCGCCGAATTCATTGGCCAATAGCGAAGATATTTTGATGGGTTGCGGAAAGGACAACTTTGCTACGCAGCACAAAGGAATTATCCAAATTGGACGGAAATCAGTAGGCATGGCGTACAGACAAAAAATAAGTACAATTTAAGAAAAATTTCATGATCTATTCAATAGAGAGAGGAACTCAGTAACACGTTGGTCCACCTCTGGCCCTTGCGGAGCAGCTATTCGGCTTGGCATTGATTGATAGAGTTGTTTGATGTCTTCCTGAGGGATATAACGTCACATTCTGTCCAACAGGCGCCTTAGAAGGTCAAAATCCGGAGCTGGCTGGCCCTGCTCTTAACGCACAGATTGTTCTCAATTGAGGAGAGTTCAGGCAACCTTGCTAGCCAAGATAGAATTTGGAAAGCATGAAGACATGCGGTAGAAATTCTTGCCGTATGCGGGCGGGAATTATCTTGCTGAAATGTAAGACCAGGATGGCTTGCTACTAAGGGCAATGAAACGGGGCGCAGAATATCGTCGTTTCGACTTGACCCGCGATGGCTATTGAAGAAGTGTCTGCAGGTGCCCCGCACAGCAGTGGAATAGCAACCTGACTTTTGACCGCCGTACGCCCCGAGAGCCAGGAATGATGGCCTGGGGTGTCATTTCTTTCAAAAAATGGTTCAAATGGCTCTGAGCACTATGGGACTTAACATCTGAGATCATCAGTCCCCTAGAACTTTGAGCTACTTAAACCTAACTAACCTAAGGACATCACACACATCCATGCCCGAGGAAGGATTCGAACCTGCGACCGTAGCAGTCGCGTGGTTCCGGATTGAAGCACCTAGAACCGCTCGGCCACCGCAGCCGGCTGTCATTTCTTCCCACAGCAGGAAACCTCAGTTGTCATCTGCAGCACCTTTACAGCACAGCGGTACGTCGAAGGCATTCTACACCCAGTTCTGTTGCTCTTCATGGTAGGACATCCTGGGGTTACATTTCAGCAAGATATTGCACGCCCACACACGGCGAAAGATTCTACTGCTTGTCTTCGTGCTTGCCAAACCCTATCTTCGACAGCGCGGTCGCGGATCTCTCCACAATCGAGAACATTTGGAACTCTATGGGCAGAGCCCTCGAACCAGCTCGCGATTTTGTCGAGTTGATGAGGCAATTGGACGGAATGTGGCACTACACCCCTCAGGAAGGCATCCAACAGATCAATCATTGCCCAAACGAATAACTGCTTGTATAAGGGCCACTATCGCGTTATTGACTTGCTCTGTTTCGAAGAAATCGCCGAATTTTTCTGATCTTTTAATCATTTGTTTGTCTGGAAATGTATATCACATCTACAGATTTCTATCCCATTCGGATGATTCCTTCGTGATGCTTCTTTTTTTTTTAAGTATATATGCGCCCCGATTGCTCATCATTCAGTGCAGATGCACTCGTCGTCCGAACTCTTGCGGGAATCAGCGTGAGTCTGTGAGCAATGAGAGTAACGGGCAGGGGACGCTACGCCTGTAGGGTGCGACAAGTTGGGAAGCGGTAGCCGAAGCGGTAAAGCGGGAAATCTGGGTTCAAGTCCCCGTTTTGCAAAAATTTCTACTTGTCACCGTTGAATTTATTTCAGGTTCCAATTGCGGATAAGATGGGAATTTGAATTTCGTCAGTTATGCCACCTGTCGGACGATGAACCGAAAGATTCAGCACACCCCCACTCAGACCCCAGCGACCTCTGTTGGGAGCAGCACCCCTAAATACGCGGGGGCGCTGGCGTGTGACCATCCCAGCGGTTGTCATCCGAATACTTATGCTGCCACCGAAGCGATATTCCTTACATGACCGATGGCTCCCCTTTGTGGTCGCTCTGATTTTAACATGGCCATTGCTGCGTGCGAGGCTGTGCTAAGTTGGTATCCTGCGTCTCTGTTTAGCAGATTTTTGGAGCGGTGAATTTCCACCGCTTCTTCAATAACGCTGTCCCAGTAAGAAAACTCCATATTGTGTACCGTACTGAGACAACACGGCCACTGTAGATTCCACTGGTTGGCCCGAGACGTGTTCTTCGTCGATGCTCATTGCAGAAGTCTTCTACGGTGCGATAAGTTTGTCCGATGTGTGATGTACTGCAGCTAGGAGGAGTCTTCTCTAACCATTATCATCTTTCATCGAGCCTAGAAGAGCTCGGAGTTTCGTAGGCGGACGAAAGATGCTTTTAACTTAGCTTTTTTCAGTAATTTTCCTACTTTAGGAGAAACACGACCGACGTATGGGAAGTTCTTCTTCAGCTTCTTCCAGCGTCTCACTTTGTCTAATATGCGACAGGCTTAAGGCACGGTGAATATACATTTCCTGGACACTTCTTCATCCTCTCACATGCATGCATTAAAGAACTGCCACAAACATTCTCATAACACGCTCGGCACATACTACGTAATTCTAGTACCATGATCCCTGGTACCGGAGAGTTTCCATTTTTCATTTCTTTCGCAGATCTTCCTATTTCTAGCCGGCCGGTGTGGCCGTGCGGTTAAAGGCGCTTCAGTCTGGAACCGCGTGACCGCTACGGTCGCAGGTTCGAATCCTGCCTCGGGCATGGATGTGTGTGATGTCCTTAGGTTAGTTAGGTTTAATTAGTTCTAAGTTCTAGGCGACTGATGACCTCAGCAGTTGAGTCGCATAGTGCTCAGAGCCATTTGAACCATTTTTCCTATTTCTGCTGCAGTTATTGGGTCTACATTTTCCACAAACAACTCATTTCGAAATCCAGTTCTATGTCCTTATACCTGGTTTGTCTTCCGTAAGCAGTGTCTTGAAATGATTTTTCTCATTCTCAAATGGCGTTAACTGTTGCATCTATCCCTTCTTTCACATCTGTTCTTAAGTTCTTCACTGTTTTATAGGTTTCTGCTACCTTCGTACCCCCCAAACAGGTGTCTATCTCGTAGTATTTAAAATACTAAATCCTCTGTTTGAAAATCAATAAAAATTAGTACTGCTTATACTACGACGACAATAACTACTATAACTCGTTTGCCTTGTCAATGCAACTTACGTTGTATGCCCTCACAAGACTAGAGTATCTCACTAATACGCTCGTCTACGCAGATTAAATGTAGGAAGATTTCCATTCCATTATTCCGAGATGGAAACCAGCCTGCCAACACGTTCTTATCCACATCATCCATACTGTCGACTTCAGAACCATCCCGTTGCATCCATGTCATATGGCGACGACGTAACTTCTACCTTAGAGGTTAACATACATATTTCTTTAATTTCATGTGGTCGCATCATTCCGTCGTTGATAAGTTACTAGAGAAAGTAACAGTACATCTACAGGTACGGTACTACAGTGCTTGTGTTATTGTGGAAATTTTGGAAATTTGTAGTAAGGACTAGGGGACCAAACTGCTGAGGTCATCGGTCCCTAGCTTTACACACTACTGAATCTAACTTAAACTAACTTACGCTAAGGATAACACACACCCATGCCTGAGAGAGGACCCGAGCCTCCGACCGGGGGAGGCACGCGAACTTTACAAGATCCCTCAGACCCCACGGCTACCCCGCGTGGCGTGTTATTCTCAATTACGAAACAAAGTTCCTTTGAACATGCAAGCAAGCCCTAAGAAACATTACATCGTAATTCGAAATAACACAGACACTGAAATATCCTATTTATCAGCCAACAGCGGGCAACCGACATTAAAGTAAAACGTCTCCCTTGCACAGGAATACACATTATGGAAGTACGAAAACATGTTGTAGGCACATGGTTGACGACATACGGAAGTTTGGATGTGGCCGTTAGTCGTGCTCTATATCGATACAGTAAGGCGACCGCGATAAGCGGGAAATCCGAGCTCTAGCCCCGGTCCGGCACAAATTTTCACTATCGTCATTCCATTATACAGCTGATGTTTGTCGATATTCGCAATTACGAATACATATAACGGGCGTCTATAGGATCCCGTCTTTTTCCTTATTTGTTCGCCTTCTGGGTCTCTATAATTATCCATTGTGCGGAGCGGAAGCCAGTGCACAATAGTGACATGATGAAAAACGCAGCTCCAGTTGCAAACGGTGGTTTATCTGATACTACCGATTTGCGGCTCACTACCAACACTTCAAATCACGGTCATGGACTGCGCGGCTGGTCCCGGCGGAGGTTCGAGTCTCCCTCGGGCATGGGTGTGTGTGTTTGTCCTTAGCATAATTTAGGTTAAGTAGTGTGTAAGCTTAGGGACTGATGACCTTAGCAGTTAAGTCCCATAAGATTTCACACACATTTGAACATTTGAACTTCAAATCATTAAGTATGTGATGACCAGAGGAAAGAAAGAAATGTCTGTGGCAGGTCCTATCTTCTCAGAGCTACTCTCTTTAATCTGTACGCTCAATAAAGATCCTGACCAGGACAGAAATCGCATCGGACCAACCGCTTTTCCAATCTGAACTATCATTTTGTCCAATGCTGTCCTGGTGATGCACTTGATGCGCGCCTAGTCTAAACTAAACATAGCCATGGTTAGTTTTTGGAGACTGCAGCAGCTACATCTTCATCTCTACTCAGCCATCTAGCTTAAAGTGAGTAGTCGAGGGTGCTTCCGATACATTTCTCTTTCCTGTTCCATTTGCGAATGGTGCCCGAGAAGACGGATTGCCGGTAGTTCTGCGAATGAGCTCTAACTTCCCTGATTTTCTCGACGTAATCATTTCATGTAACGTATAAGAGAGAAGATAATAAGTCGCCCGATTCTTAAAACTGAAATGTATGCTCTCAGAATTTTAACAGTAACCTCTCCAGGATGCACAACTCTCCTCTTGCAGCATCTGCCACTGAATGATGTGGACTGTAGATCTTTACCGTAATACCCACGTTATTACCAAACGAATCACTAAAGAAACGTGCAGCTGTTCGTTTGACCTTCTCTATCTTGTCCATTGATCCTATCTTGTAAGGATCCCAAACCGACGAAAAAATGCTAAACAATCGATCGTGTGCCTGTTTCGTAGTCCCCTAGTTTCAAGGACGAATTACTTTTCTTTAAGATTCTTCGGGAGGAGACCAAGAGATAAATACACTAAGCAGATTCAGAAGGGTGTAGGTTGCAGTAGGTACTGGGAGATAAAGAAGCTTTCACAGGATAGAGTAGCATGGAGAGCTGCATCAAACCAGTCTCAGGACTGAAGACCACAACAACAACAACAACAACAACAACAACAATATTCTTCCGACGATTCTCAGCCCACCTGGTTTTCGTATAACTAGCTTAATGCAACTATTTCCCTTTTATGTTGTTCGTGAATGCTGTTGTGATCTACACTGAGGTGCAAAAAGTCGTGACCCACCTCCGTATAGGGCATTCTTCGGCCCGAGTAGTGGAGCAACTCGACGTGGCATGGACAACAATTCGCTGGAAGTTCCATGCAGAAATGTTGAGCCATGTGCAAGTAACACTTCCGCCAGTGCATCGGCCTTTTGTACCTTGTGTACGCGATACTACCGCCGCCTGTATATGCGCATATCGCTATCCCATGATTTTTGTCATCTCAGTGTGTAAGAAGAAGGTTGCAATGACAGAATACTATAGTGGCAAGCATGAAGTCTTACAAATATTACGACTATTGATGCAGGGACCGACAGTTGGCCCTCAACGTAATGACTGGCAGGCTACCAATCACCAGGCACTAAGATTGATGAAATGAGGCATGGTATTGAAGTGACATGGAATGACATTCAAGTCCAGTTTCGCTCGATGTCCAGGAGTTTAAAGCTATTATTGCTGTCAGATGTGGCAATTCTGCAAATAGATCTTGCACCTCGTCTGTATACTCTCGGATTACTTGCGAATAATTGCTCTGCTAAACGTAAGCACGGGACAGTTTAATATATTAACAACTCGGTGGGTATCAATGAAGCCAGTGTGTGTCAGTCAGCGAGTGGTGGTGTTCTTTATTACGTACAAAGTGCCCCGGAGAGAACGTTTGGATAACTTCATGCGGGAAAGAATCATCGAGGAAATGGAAGAAGGACGAAGTGTGACGTGTATAGCCCAGGAATTTTTATATTGCTCACAGCATTGTTTCACGTGCACGGACCACTCTCTCCGAGGGACAGGAAGTGGTCAACCATAGTCAGATACAGTAGGAAATGACCGCTTCATTGTACAACAGGTAAGAATAGACCCATGTATAGCATGGAGTGCAATTGGAACAACATTTGACAGGACAGAAAGGCACACAATTTCACGCTCCACAGTGTCACAGAGAGTGCATGGAGGTGCTCCCTTGCCCGATGGCCAGTACATTGTCTTTCACTGACACCTGCACATCGGCGGACCAACGAGGACGTGTGCTCTTCTTGGATGAGAGCAGATTTACTCTGAGTAATGCTTCTGGGCGTACCATCATACGGCGAGAGGCGGGAACACTTAAGGCACCTAGAAATATTGTCAGACATGATGGTTTTGGTGGTTCAGGTGTTACGCTGTGGGGAGGCATAATGTCGCATTGGCGTACAGGCCTCCATGTCTTTGAACATGGTACATTCAGCGATCACAATTATTGTGACATTGTACTCCTTCCCGTTGTTCCTCCTACCATAGTTGCATTCGGTCCTGACTTCATTTTTGTGGGTAATGCCCGACCTCAACGAGCAGTGCAAGCGGTGGAGCTCTTGGAAAGAAAGGATATTCGACGAAAGGACTGGCCCGTCCTTTCCCCCCAACTTAATTCCTATCGAGCATGTGTGGGATGCTTTGGGGAGACATATTGAAACACGTGCACATGTACCAACAGCCTTTCAGGAGCTGTCAACTGCGCTGGTGGCGCCCCAAGACATTACGAACTTTGTGGCCATCATGGGCGCACGTTTCATACCATGAATTACTGTCCGCCGTGATCATACAACACATAAAGAACCATGTACTGCTGTTTGTAATATCCAGGGGACCATCGCGAATAGTCGTATCTTCAGTGTCATTATTGGCTTTAATTAAAAGAGTCAATTGTGTTCATCTCGTTGCGCATTTAATTCGTTTACATTCTGTACCACACTGTAGCAGTTCCGTCTATGCATGGTGTAAGTTTCATCTAGCTATGTTACTTGTTAGTGAGACTTCGTGCAAGAGTTATTTTTGTCACAAATACTTTCACACCAGTGTGTAACCATGTATTCTACTTGTTATCATCGTCGTCGGATGAACTCAATTCCGAGAATGCACAGCTTCTACCTGCACAGAATGAGCATTAAAGGCCAACTTATGGATGTGTTTCCTGTGGTTGAACAGACCAGTCCCAGCATAAAACTTGCGCCCACACATATAGCACTGCATGGTTGGAGGAGGACAGGGTTGTAACTAACGAGCTTTCTTCCTTCTCTCTTCATGACTGCGGCGTTCTCGTTCAAACAATTCGGCAGCAGTGGATGCTGTGCTTGCCCACATAAGCGCTTTTCTCATATTAGTACACTATGTGATCAAAAGTATGCGGACACCTGGCTGAAAATGACTTGCAAGTTCCTGGCGCCCTCCATCGGTAATGTTGGAATTCAATATGGTGTTGGCCTACCCTTAACCTCGATGACAGCTTCTACTCTCGCAGGCATACGTCAATCAGGTGCTGGAAGGTTTCTTGGGGAATGGCAGCCCATTCTTCACGGAGTGCTGCTCTGAGGAGAGGTATCAATGTCGGTCGGAAAGACCTGGCACGAAGTCGGTCTTCCAAAACATCCCAAAGGTGTTCTATAGCATTCAGGTCAGGACTCAGTGCAGGCCAGTCCATTACAGGGATGTTATTGTCGTGTAATCACACCGCCATAGGTCGTGCAATATGAACAGGTGCTCGATCGTGTTGAAAGATGCAATCGCCATCCCCAATTGCTCTTCAACAGTGGGAAGAAAGAAGATGCTTAAAACATCAATGTTGGCCTGTGCTGTGATAGTTCAATGCAAAACAACGATGGAGAAAGTCCCTTCCATGAAAAACACGATCACGTCCTAACACCACCGCCTCCGAATTTTACTCTTGGCACTACACTCGCTGGCGGATGACGTTCATCAGGCATTCGTCAAACCCACACACTGCCATCGGATCGCTACATTGTGTTCCGTGATTCGTCACTCAACACAATGTTTTTCCACTGTTCAGTCTCCCAATGTTCGCTCCTTACATCAAGAGAGGCGTCGTTTGGCATTTACCGGCGTGATGTGTGGCTTACGAGCAACCGCTCGACCATGAAATCCAAGTTTTCTCACCTCCCGCCAAACTGTCATAGTTCTTGCAGTGGATCCTGATGCAGTTTGGAATACCTGTGTGATGGTCTGGATAGATGTCTGCCTGTTACACATTACGACCTTGTTCAACTGTTGGCGGTAACTGTCAGTCAACAGACGAGGTCAGCCTGTACGCCTTTGTGCTGCACGTGTCCCTTGAAGTTTACCCCTCATTATCACATCGGAAACAGAGGACGTATGGATGTTTAGAAGTGTGGAAATCTCGCGTACAGAAGTTTAACACAAGTGATACCCTATCACCTGACCACGTTCGAAGTCCGTGAGTTCCGCGGAACGCCCCATTCTGCTCTCTCACGATGTCTGGTGACTTCTGAGGTCGCTGAGTACCTGCCAGTATGTGCCAGCAAACTGCACCTAATACGAAAAACGTATGTTTTGGGGGTGTCCGTATACTTTTGATCACATAGCGTACGTTTATGCTAGTCGTCATCTTGAAGTGTTCAACGTGGTTCTGAGAGGGGCTCCACGAGGCTTACTGCCAGAGCAGACATCACCATAAAGTCAGGGAAGTCTTGTATCACTTATTGGACGTGCGATGATGTTTGCCTCAGTGCTGTTTAGAGGCGCTTTCTCGAGAACCGCAGTTTAGCTCATATGGTCCTCCAACTTAATTTTGGAGACGTATCTAACTTTTTGTTGGTGACAGCACTCAAATTTCTTGATATCACGGCGGTAGTGTGTCCAAGTTTAACAGCCATACAGGAGCGCAGAAATGACAACAGCTTCGTACACCGTGAGGTTGGTGTGCAGCTTTATGTCATTATTCGTGCAGCATCCAAATGCTGCATGGGTAGCCCCATTCATTTATTGACATCTAATTCGCAAACACACTGTTATACAGTATACGGACAATAAGTAAAACTTCAGAAGCCGCGATATGGTCGTGAACTAACAGTAACCAAATATACAAGAAATTTCCTTTATTTCACGTCTACGGTCACAAATTCTTTGTCATCAGACTACCGGTTTCGGTCTATACTGACCATCTTCAGATCTGTTTTATAAAAACTAGTCGTAATGTACTGCAGCCATAGGACTTGTTTAGGGCTTGTGTTTTTTTTTGTGAAAAAGATCTGAAGATGGTCATTATAGACCGTAACAAGTCGTAATGTACTGGAGCCATAGGACCTGTTTAGGGCTTGTTTTTGTAAAACAAATCGGAAGATGGTCGTTATAGACCGAAACCGGTAGTCTGACAACAAAAAAATTGTGACCATAGACGTGAAATACAGAAAGTAAAACTTCGTCATTTGTTATCTTCTTGTGTTCCAGTTTTAATGGCAGTGTATGTGACATGTTAGAGCCTTCCGTCACTCCCTACTGGGTGACTCCACTGCCACCGCCGCCTACCGACGGCCCCGCCTGGGAGCCGCTGCTGCAGCAGGAGGAGGTGGGCGTGCGCCGCTACACCGGCACCTGGACAGGCGGCAGGCGGCAGGCGGCCGCTCCCAGATTTAGCCGTGTTCCCGTGCCGTGTGCCGTGTGCCGGGTCGCGGGGTCGACGTCGACGCCGCCTGCGCTTTTCGAGTTTTACGGCCGGCCGCCTGCTAGCCCGTTATGGAAACGGGAACAACACGAGGGGGAGCGGGGCGAGGGGGGCGGGGAAAAAAGGGACGGCAGGCTCGGCGGGAGAAGAAGGGCCGCCTAAAAATACCGGCCGACCAGCGGGTCGTGGGCGGACCGGACCGTGGCGCGCGCGCTCGCACCGGGGTCGTTCACCGCCGCGTCGCGTGTGCATTCTGCTGTGTCCGCCGCGGGACCACTACCACTGCCTGTCAAAGACCCTTTATCCCGACACGGCGAGCGTCGGCGGAAACACACGCTAGCACGCCTCTCAGGCCTGTCTTTGTGGGGATGCTCGACCCGCGCGAGTGCTGCATGACTTTGAAAACAGCTGCCTCCGCAGACTTGGGTCTTGCTGGAAACCGTCAGCAACTCTTTGTTAGAAGAAAATACCGGGTGGTTATAACTATACTTTCCTTATGTAACACTATTAACTAATTACCGTACGGGGACCAAACTTGGTAGCATTAATGTCAAGGACATGGGGAAGAGATATAGTGCAGAATCAATGCTACTGAAACGCTTTCAATGTGCTGCTACGGTCCATCACACCATTATATACAGGTGCCATTACTGTTACAAGAGGGTCTCAATATGGCGCCCATAAGCGTCCAGGAAAGTCGGAAAGCACAGCAGAACGAAGCGAGTTCGTAGGTATGCTAGCTACCTGTGTTGATATGCTGTGCTTCCGATTAGCGCTCGTGTGAATGTTCTCCTGGTAAAGCCTGTCCTTCAGGTAGCCCCACAAACGGGAATGACAGGGAGATCAGATCACCCTGCCGGCCAAGCATTTCGAAACGATCTGCTAGTAATTCGAACTTCACGAGCGATGTGCGCTGGAGCCTCATTTTGTATGAAGACTGTTGAGTTCAAAGCGACTCTCGCCTGTAGGGTGGAATGACATGCTGGCGAAGCATATCGCAGTAATGCTGGTCATTCACACTGCACATCTTTGGCTCCTGAGAGCTAACCTGTTCAAAAAAGAATGGGCCAATGAAGAACATAGCCTTGAAGCCACACCACACGGTGACACGTTCGCCATACAGAGGGACTTCATGTACAGTGACGGGAGATGAAGGCCCCACACACGGCAATTCTGTGTGTTCACCTCACCTATAAGAGAAAAACGACCTTCGTCTGTCCATAGGAGCTGGCCTCGGTGGCCGAGCGGTTCTAGGCGCTTCAGTCCGGAACCGCGCTACGGTCACAGGTTCGAATCCTGCCTCGGGCATGGATGTGTGTGATGTCAAGTTCTAGGGGACTGATGACGTCAGATGTTATGTCCCTAGTGCTCAGAGCCATTTTTTGTCCATAGGATGGTCGAGGGCCAACCGTCGTCAACTTCAGTCCTTGCGAGAAAATGGAGAGCGAAGTCACCATGTCGTTGTGCATCCTGTGGCGCAAGCTGCTGTAAGATAAGGATCTTGTGCGGATACCGTCTGAGAATGGTTCGAAGCAACTTCCGTATTGAGCACTATGGAATGTTCAACGGTCTTGACACAGCATGAACACTGCCTGACGATGGAAAATACGCGCAGCGTTGTCTGCCACAGCAACAGCGATTTCATCAACCACCTGTGGTCCAACCGGTCGTCGATCGATTCCCGGAGCGACGCCCAGTTCTCCAACTGATTCGAACTTCTTCACTGTGCTCCGCACGGCAGGTAGAGAACGAGGACACTTCCGCAATTCTTTCAGCCAGCAATATTCTAGAAATCCAGCTGCAGAATTACTGTTTTTTTTTTAATTGTAGAGCTTCACCAATAATGCCCTGCTCCTTTTGTCCAGGCTCATGTTGACAGGTAATAAGTGCACTGCGACTGGTCGGGTGTGGGGGCTATGAAACACGATGACTGATCACGGCCCCTAGTGGCCTTAGTTGGAACTGGATGAGGGCGCCGTGACGCATGGAAATCATGCACCCCATACTCTGGACATTAATGCTACCAAGTTTGGTACTCGTACGATCGTTAGTTTCCGTGTTACAACATGTTACATAGGAGAACTTTAGTTATAACCATCTGGTAGATACGAACAGCTGCAATTTAATTTAATAAAGCCGTTTGAGTTATCGAAAGGACCACTATATCCAACTGGTTTCCTCAGAATGCTTCTCGGTAGTAGTGGACTCTTCACACTTCTAACGACAGCTGTCCAGTTGCCGTTAGAGACGTGAAGGCTCTACGTCTACTGGGAAGCAGTCTACACAACACTGATCCCTAAAATTACACGAGCCACTTGATGACTTACCTAGTTTCGTGTATAAGTGCCTGAAGAAAGTTCCAGTGAGACACCTAAACTGGCAGCTACATAAAAATACCTTTGTTAGTATATATGTACTATACCAGCACTCTCATTCCAGCACACAAGATGCAACTACAGAAACTTTCTTACAAGGGTGCCTGCAACTCATTTGCTGTAAGAATGCACTCGCAAACTGCGATTATGATCCCGCATCAGCTGTAGAAGACTTCAGGACAAATGAATATTTGTGCCAGACGGGAAATAGAACCCGGACTTCCTGCTTCTCGGTAACAGTCGCCTTAGCCACTTCGACTATCCGGTCACGTTCCCAGCAGCAGCCCAAAACTCCATCTGTCCTGGTGTCTACTCTCCATTGTGCTCATAGTATGTTATCGTGATTCCCCACATTTAAAACACTCCTTCCTCTCGTCATTACCTTCGTAAGCCATGAAATACACTGAGGTTACAAAAGTCATGAGATAGCGGTATGTATGTACACAGAGTACGATAGCATCGCATACACAGGGTACCAAAGGGCGGTGAATTCGCGGAGCTGTCATTTGTACTTAAATGAAAAGGTTTCCGATATTATTATGGCCGCACGACGGGAATTAACAGACTTTGAATGCGGAGTGGTAGTTGGAGCTAGACGCTTGGGACATTCCATTTAGGAAATCGTTAGAAAATTCAGTATTCCACGATTCACAGTGTCAAGAGTGTGCCGAGAATATCACATTTCAGACATTATCACTCACCACAGAAAAAGCAGTGGCCAAGGCAGCGGTGTTCGCGTGGAGTTGCCAGTTCTAACAGACAAGTACCTCTGCGTGAAATAACATCAGAAATCAATGTGGGACACACGACGAACGTATTCATTAGGACAGTGCGGCGAAATTATGGTTCACGGACTACGGCAGCAGACAGCCGACGCGAGTGCCTTTGCTAACAGCACTATATCGCCTGCAGCGTCTCTCCTGGGCTAGTACCCATACCGGTTGGACTTTAGGCGACTGGAAAACCGTGGCCAGGTCAGATCAGCCCCGCTTTCAGTTTGTAAGATCTGATAGTAGGGTTCAAGTGTGCCGCATAACCCTCGAAGCCATGAACCCAAGTTTTCAACAAGGTACTGTGTAAGCTGGTTGTGGCTCGATAATGGTGTGGGCTGACTTTTTTCATGGAACGAACTAGGTCCAACTGAACCGATCATTGACTGGAAATGATCACCTTCCGCTGCTTGGAAATTGTTTGCAGCCATTCGCGGACCTCATTTTCCCAAACAATGTCACCGGGCCACAATTGTTCGCGATTGGTTTGAAGAACATTCTGGACAATTCTAGTGAATAATTTGGCCACCCAAATCAACCGACATGAATATCATCGAACATTTACACGACGTAATCGACCGTTCCCGCACAAAATCCTGCACCCGCAACACGTTCGCAACTATGGAGGGTTACAAAGACAGCGTGGCTCCATATTTCTGCGGGGAACTTCTAACGATGTGTTGAGTCCATGCCACATCGAAATACTGCACAACGCCGGCCAAAAATATGTCCGATATGATAGTAGGAGGTATTCCATGACTTTTGTCATATCACAGTATTACCGTGATTCCTACACATGGTGACCCACTGTTTTCTTTCGTCATTGCCTTGCCATTGTGTGAACTATTGCAAATATCCATTTGAATGCAGCTATTGATGTTAACGCAGTGTCTAAGAAACTGCACTGCAGTATTTCGTGCCATAGCAAGGCAATGGCGAGAGAAAGCACTATCTCTCCCTGTGTAGGAATCACACGCGAGCACAAGGGAGTGTGCACACCAGGACAAATGGAGCTCTGGGCCGCTCCTGGAAGCGTGATCGGATAGCCGAAGTTGCTAAGGCGACCGATCGAGGCAAGTCGGTAATCCGGGTCCGAACTTTATTCCCATGAAGTAATGAGTGCTGTCGACAAGGGATCTCAGATCGATACCATATTCCAAGATTTCCAGAAGGCTTTTGATATCGTTCCTCACAAGCGACTATTAATCAAATTGAATGCATATGGAGTATCATCTCAGTTGTGTGACTGGATTCGTGATTACCTCTCAGAGAGATCACTGTTCGTAGTGATAGACGGTAAATCATCTGGTAGAACAGAAGCGATATCTGCCATTAAGCAAGGTAGTGTCATAGGCCCTCTGGTGTTCCTGATTTACATAAATGATCTAGGTGATAATCTGAGCAGCCCCCTTAGATTGTTTGCAGATGATGCTGTAATTTGCCGTCTAGTATAATCATCAGACGACCAATTACAAAATGATCTGGAGAGAAGTTCCGTATGGTGCCAAAAGTGGCAGTTGGCACAAATTTAAGGACTGTCAATTCGGCTAAGTTCCTAGAAATTACAGTTACGAGCAACTTAAATTGGAAAGACCACATAGATAATATTGTGGGGAAGGCGAAACAAAGACTGCACTTTGTTGGCAGAACACTTAGAACATGCGACAACCCAGTAAAGAGACAGCCTACATTACGCTTGTCCGTCCTCTGCTAGAATACTGCTGCGCGGTGTGGGATCCTTACCAGGTAGGATTGACGGAGGACATCGAAGAAGTGCAAAGAAGGACAGCCCGTTTCGTGTTATCGCGCAATAGGTCACTGATACGATACGCGAGTTGAGGTAGCAGTCACTGAAACAAAGGCTGTTTTCTTCGCGGCGAGATCTATTTACGAAATTTCAATCACCAACTTTCTCTACCGAATGCGAAAATGTTTTGTTGACTCCCATCTACGTAGGGAGAAATGATCATCATAATAAAATAGGGGAAATCAGAGCTCGAATGAAGATTTATGTGTTCCTTTTTCCCACGTGCCAGTCGAGAGTGAAATGGTAGAGAAATTGTATGAAAATCGTTCGATGAACCCTCTGCCAGGCACTTAAGTGTGAACTGCAGAGTAACCATGTAGGTGTAGATGTAGGTGGCTAGACTCAACTGTGTAAAAATTGGACTGTGCAGAAATTGGGACTGTACCGGCGCTGATGACCGCGCAGTTGAGGGTCCACAAACCAAACATCGGATACGAGTTCCGGTCTGGCGCAAATTTTCATTTGTTCTGAAATGATGCGGAACCTTAATCGCAATTCACGAATCCATTCTTAAATGAATGCAGCTGTTGAACGTAAACGCCCTGTCTCACACCGTGCACCGTAGTATCATTTCCTCTTCTACACCTACATCTGAATCTGCACATATAGCCCGTAAGCCACAGTTCAGTGCGTGGTAGAGGGTACTTCCATCCATATCATTTCCATTCAGTTCGTGGTATGAGCGAAGAAAAAAATCCCATATATCTCCAACGTGCAGTAATTTTATATTTTTCTCTTTACACCTTCATTTGAGGTGTCAACAGATTTGTGATGGGATTGAGGACTTCTTACTAGGGATAACACAGTATGTTATCTTGGGTGGAGTGTCATAGACAGGTGTAGTATTAAATTAGGGTGTGCCACTGGATACCACCTATGGTGATATTTAAGGGTGTTCGAATGTCAGAAGATCTTCTGAAAGACGTAATTCCTGGCACCATTGTGGAACTATCACCAAAAGGGTGGATAAATGGAGAAATTTTTCTGGAATGGTTCAATTTCATACGATGTATACCTCCTGCAAGATCTATAATTTTAGTAATGGATTCCCATGGATCCCATACGTCAGAGGAGGTCATTGATCTGACCAAGAAGAACCAGATCTTTCTTCTGACATTTCCTTCTCTCACTACTCACATTCTGAAACCCTTGGATGTAGGCGTATATAGGCAAATTAAAAGATCGTGGGGAAAATCTTTAAATAACTACATGGTCAAGAATCCAGGTCTCAGACCTAACAGATCTGATTTCCACAAATTGTTGAAACCTGCTTACTTCAGTGCTTTCAGTCCTGAGACCATCACATCAGCTTTTAGGAAGACTGCGACATATCCATTTAATCCTGCCGCTGTGACTGATGAGGCAATAGCAACATCGAAGCTGACAGACAAACCCGCAGAAGACAATCTGGAACCAGCATTAGATGATTCAGAAAGTCAACTTCTTACTCTGCCTGTCGTAACAGATGATGGGAACAAATGCAAGCGGAGGAGAAAGACAGATAGCAAGGCAAAATGTCTGACTCCAATTCAAGAAGTAGCTCCCAAAAGATCCAGAGGTAGTCTATGCATTTTCTAAATATTATCTCACGTGCTTCATTAACAGAATTGACAGTTGTTCCTTTGAGTTTTTGTTTATTTATTTTAATGAAATTTATTGATTTATAGGTAGGCCGCGAAAGGAAGATACATTAAATCCACAACCCAGCACCTCTGGGGTGACAAAGAAGAGGACGAAGGATGAGAATAAACAATTGAAAGAAAAACAGCCCTCGGTCACTATTTTTAACAAATTAACCTGGTTTCAACACTCCCAGGAGTGTCTTCTTCAGAATTTAAAACAAAGAATGGTCTATATTCTATAACATGGTCACAGAACAATGTCTATAAAACGCATGATAGGGTATAAGTACGGAGTCATCGTAAAAGACTGACAGTACTTATATGTCATTTATAAAAATAATAAATATGCCAAAAGGCCATTAGTCACAAAGATATTTAAGATAAAGAAAACTGTGATGGCGACCCACTAAGGGCTGCTCGTTACTTGCGTGGTGCAGTTTGCAAACCAGCCACGCACAAAATTTTTTGATGACAATAAATGTGGACCCTGTGGCCACAGTTATTTAGAAGACGTGAGGAAAAAAAATCACATGCACTATGGATTCAGTGTAGTTTTTGTTTAATGTTGTACCATTCGAAGTGTCAACATACTTTTGAAGAGAGTGAGGGCCTTTTTATGTGCAACAAGTGTCAAAACCTTTCTAATGAAGACTAAAATGAGGCTTTCATTTAATCAGTAAATTCAATTCAGTGTTTTTTCTCATTACTTCTTCAGTACTTTATCATTATTATCATAAATAAGCCTCAATGTCGTAAAACGCCAAAATAAAACCTTTTATAGAAATATAATTCTTTCATTATTTAATTAATGCTTATCACGAAATTACCAAGTAATGTCACGAACTTACCAAGAGGTATCACGAAATAATCTACAAAGTCTGAGTTGATGAAATGATAAGGGACAGAATGTAGACTCAACCGATCATAACATTGTGCATATTGAGTAATGCATTTAAGGACAGGCTTACATATGTAATTCAGCAGGCTTTAAATTAACTTAATACAGAAATTCTCACGAAATTACCAAGGTTTACTCTACAATACGTGACGGAATCAAGGTTAACCGTTGTGTTGAATAGACTACTAAATATTAATGGTATCATCTACATT
The DNA here is from genome assembly GCF_023864345.2 of Schistocerca serialis cubense. Classification (NCBI taxonomy): domain Eukaryota; kingdom Metazoa; phylum Arthropoda; class Insecta; order Orthoptera; family Acrididae; genus Schistocerca; species Schistocerca serialis. The sequence goes on from NC_064641.1 coordinate 730,845,849, forward strand.
CTACAATCGGCGACAAGTCTTCTACAACACAAAAGTATTTCCACGTGCCCAACCGTAATACAAACAACCCTTACAAGTAGGTAACTGAAGACACGTGTAATATTTCATGACACAACCCAATGTGCTGCTTCTGTAGAACGTGAATAGCGACTAATGGGCTTCTTCGCAGCAATTCTTAATGGTTCCTGATGCTAATATCTGTGTGTTTCGTCTCTCAGGAAAATGGTGGGCAAATGTGAAACATATCATGCGCACTTACTGAGATCAGTATCGGCAGGAAATAGAGGCATGGATAATGTTCGCTCATAAATTACGTTCTCTGTCGACTTTTTTCCTTTCATGAAATTGGTCACGGCAGTACCAAATGCCATCAGAAACTATTTAACTATTTTTCATTTCATGTTGTAAGACGAATGGTTACACGTAGAAAAATAGGAAGACCAAATATATTGTTCCTGGGCGCATAATGTATTCCCACCTCTCACCATATGAGGATACGTTCAGCATTTTCCAACATGATCATTCTGGTGGTCCAAGAGATGGGATGTTCAAAAAAATGGTTCAAATGGCTCTGAGCACTATGGGACTTAACATCAGTCCCCTAGAACTTAGAACTACTTTAACCTAACTAACCTAAGGACATCACACACATCCATGCCCGAGGCAGGATTCGAACCTGCGACCGTAGCAGTCGCGCAGCTCCGGACTGAGCGCCTAGAACCGCGAGACCACCGCGGCCGGCAGATGGGATGTGGGGAGCAATTATATTTCATGGACGTACACGATACATTCGCCACTCAACGCTATTGTGATACTGTACTCCTTCCCCTGTGCGTCTTTTTACGATTGCACTTGGCCCCGACTTCACTGAACAGGGCAGTTTGAGGAGTTCTTGAAACGAGAGGATATTCGGCGAATGGACTGGCCTGTTCGTTCCCCCGACTTCAACCCTATCACGCACGTGTGGGATGTGTTGAAGAGACACATTAGAGCACGTCTATATATACCAACGATCAACCAGCAGTTGTTAACCGCAGTGGCGGAGGAATGGAACGTTCTGCCACAAGAAGTCATTACCAGTCTTGTGGCCAGCATAGGGGCCATCTGTAATGTACTGTAGCAGTTCTTTCTACGTATTGTGAAAGTTTCATTGAGCTACGTTACTTGACAGACACATATGAGAAATTACTTTCGTCGTTAAGATTTGCAGAACAATGTACATAGTATTTGATATACTATAGATAAGAGTAACTGCTGAGCAACATACACATCAAAATGAGAGCTTCCGTATTCTGTACCAGAAATGATGATGTTTCGTTTGTGGGACGCTCAACTGCGTGGTCAACAGCGTCCGTACACATTCCCTCTCTGTACATAGACCAATCTCGCCACTTCCATGAATGAAGATGGAATGATGAGGACAACACAAACACCCAGTCCCCGGGCAGAGAAAATCCCCAACCCGGCCGGTTACCGAACCAGGGACATTGTGATCCAGAGGTAGCAACGCTAGTCACTAGACCACGAGCTTCTGTACCGGAAAGACACAGTGTAATGACTCGGGATGTTGTGCTGTAGGCAGGTAATGTTCAAACTGTTCAGAGAATTGAATGCCTTGTGAAGAGATCGGGATAAGAGTTCAAAACAAAACCATGCAAGCCAGAATCCATACGATAGCAGGTCGCTGCTGCAGCTACCGCACATGAAAAAGCTGAAGTCTTAATCTGTGAAAGAGCCGTTTTATACGATTTCAGGCAAATAATAATAAAGCAGTTGTACCGGAAACAGGCGTTAACAGGTGTAAAATTCTGTGCTCCCCAGATGGGTAACAATCTCAAATCGATTCAGACTAATAAAAATGCTCGGTGCTGGATGTACTAACTTACAAGTATCTCTCATCTCAATTTATTTGGTTTGGCTGATTGTATGTTTGCGGTTTTCGAACTGAACTCGCTGTTCAGATTTAAATTTTCCTCCAGGAACAATCAATCACGTTATAAAACTGTTTCACAGTGGGGCGGTCAAGCCGAAACAATTCGAACTTCTGCAAAGATACTGTATAATTCTGCTGTAGCCTAAGCTTCTCCTGTTTTGTCTAACTCGTGTCAGGTCAGAAAACTGATAGTAGAAGAAGAAGAAAGTAGTGGTGATCGTGGTGGTGGTGGTGGAGGTGGTGGTAACTTTATTTATCTGTAGATCTGTATTCCACATTCTTTTTTCAAGAATGTGGAATACTTCTTGGTATTACAAGTTAGAAACAACAAGACTAACGTAATTCGTGTATTCAGGCATTTACATACTTGCGGGTCTTCTTTGACAAGGATGGGACAGGTAGTCAGCATTCGCTTGTAATAATTTAGGGAAACCACAGAAAACCTAAATCTGGATGTCCTAATGAAGACTGGAGCCTTAACTTTTCCGAACACAAGACCAGCCTGTTTAAAGCTGTGTTACCTCATTCAGTTTATACCTAGTGCACAATAGTGTTTTAGGAAAAAGTTATTTAATGATGTAAAAAATTACAGCTACAGTGTCCAGTCATTCTCACCCCCCCCCCCCCCAGGTCAGTGCACACACTACACACACATTGTTTCACAGCATGACACCTCACACACTATTAGATGATATCTGGACCTTGGCGAAGATGCCTGGCATTTATTTTGTACAGCGCAACTTCCCATTTGCTAGTCTGATGAACTGAATCAGCGTCGCTCTTTGACGACAGATGTTGAGCTCTGAAAGAAAATGCAGTGTTAATATTATGCGTTGCATACTTTTTTCAGCAAGGTCTTCCAGAAAAAAAGGAAGAAGGAAAAAACGTAATGTGGAAGGGTTAGGTGACGTAATGTGCGTTTTATAATCGTTATTATTATTATTGATATATGTTACATTTTTCACTAACTCCGTCCTCGCCCTCTGAGTAATCCTTCAGTGTTCAGAATGTATTGATTAACAGGTATTTTTAACAGCCTTTCTTAAATAAGTTTGTTTGAATAATCTCTTTATATTATTGGGCAATTTATTGTACAATTTAACTCCTTGGTAGAAAATGCTGCTTTAAATTTTACACATGTTTATTTTTTCATGTTAAATGTAGCCCCCAAAGAAACATGAAAGCTTATTGAAGGCTGTTTAAAGTCAGCTTCAACCGTGTGACATTAGTAACATTACCACCTTGCAGGAATAGCTTCATCTTATGGTCGAAGAGAAATGGCTGCGAATGAGGAAAGGAGAAAACTGGAGCAGGAGATAAGTCATCCATTACACGGACATGAAATGCACGTGCAAAGACTGAAATTCAAGAACAGCTTTGTCAGAACATCAGATGTACTCACAACAACGGATGAAGAGGAAATAGCCAGGTTCCAATATTATGGAAAGCTAAGGACACCCTTTCGAAGCTTTCGAAATGTGGTGCTACAGAAGAATGCTGAAGATTGGATGGGTAGATCACATAGCTAATGAGGAAGTATTGAATAGGATTGGGGAGAAGAGAAGTTTGTGGCACAACTTGACCAGAAGAAGGGATCGGTTGGTAGGACATGTTCTGAGGCATCAAGGGATCACCAATTTGGTATTGGAGGCCAGCGTGGAGGGTAAAAATCGTAGGGGGAGACCAAGAGATGAATACACTAAGCAGATTCAGAAGGATGTAGGTTGCAGTAGGTACTGGGAGATGAAGAAGCTAGCACAGGATAGAGTAGCATGGAGAGCTGCACCATACCAGTCTCAGGACTGAAGACCACAACAAAAACAAAGGACAGCCTTCCCCCTGACTGGAGAACACTATGTGCTACTCTACCACTTAGTTATGGGAAGGGATGGTTGATGTGGATGTCCTTGAATAGATTGAGGGCAGGACTGCACAGATCCAGAGTTAATACGGCAAGATGGGGCTACGCCAAAAAGGTAATGCCAAGTCGAGGATATCAGACAGTTAAACATATTCTTCAGTATCGATTGTGTCCAAACTCCCGTACAGTGACTTGTATCAGGCCTCCGAGAATGAACTAGAAGTGGTCAAGTTTTCTTCAAAGTTTATGTAGTGTAATGTTTGTTCAGCGTGTAGTTAGTCAGTTCCGTGTACCATGTGTCAGTTGAACTATTATTTTATCGAAATTATGTGGAACAAGTCAGGTTACAGGATATACAGGGTGGTCCATTGACGTGACCGGGCCAAATATCTCACGAAATAAGCGTCAAACGAAAAAACTACAAAGAACGAAACTTGTCTAGCTTGAAGGAGGAAACCAGATGGCGCTATGGTTGGCCCGCTAGATTGTGCTGCCATAGGTCAAACGGATATCAACTGTGTTTTTTTTAAAATAGGAACCCCCATTTTTATTACATATTCGTGTAGTACGTAAAGAAATATGAATGTTTTAGTTGGAGCACTTTTCTCGCTTTGTGATAGATGGCGATGCAATAGTCACAAACATATGGCTCACAATTTTAGACGAACAGTTTTTAACAGCTACGTTTTCTAAATTAAAATACAGAACGTAGGTACGTTCGAACATTTTATTTCGGTTGATCCAATGTAATACATGTACCTTTGTGAACTTATGATTTCTGAGAACGCCTGCTGTTACAGCGTCATTACCTGTAAATACCACTTTAATGCAATAAATGCTCAAAATGATGTCCGTCAACCTCAATGCATTTGGCAATACGTGTAACGACATTCCTCCCAACAGTGAGTAGTTTGCCTTCCGTAATGTTCGCACATGCCTTGACAATGTGCTGACGCATCTTTTCAGGTGTTGTCTGTGGATCACGATAGCAAATATCCTTCAACTTTCCCCACTTTCCATGAAATATGCTATTCAATACCGCTTCAACCGCACGCGAGCTTAGTGCCAGACATCCATCATATTGGAAGTACATTGCCATTCTGTCATGCCGTGAAACATCTTGTAGTAACATCGGTAGAACATTACATAGGAAATTAGCATACATTGCACCAATTAGAATGCCATCGATAAAATGGGGGCCAATTATCCTTCCTCCCATAATGCTGCGCCGTGCATTAACCCGCCAAGGTCGCTGATGTTCCACTTGTCGCAGCCATCGTGGATTTTCCGTTGCCCAATAGTGCATATAATGCCGGTTTACGTTACCGCTGTTGGTGAATGACGCTTCGTCGCTAAATAGAAGGCGTGCAAAAAGTCTGTCATCGTCCCGTAATTTCTCTTGTGCCCAGTAGCAGAACTGTACACTACGTTCAAAGTCGTCGCTATGCAATTCCTGGTGCATAGAAATGTGGTACGGGTGCAATCGATGTTGATGTAACATTCTAAACACCGACGTTTTTGAGATTCCGGATTCTCGCACAATTTGTCTGCTACTGATGTGCGGATTATCCGCGGCAGCAGCTAAAACACCTGCTTGGGCATCATCATTTGTTGCAGGTCGTGGTTGACGTTTCACATGTGGCTGAAGACTTCCTGTTTCCTTAAATAACGTAATTATCCAGCGAACGGTCTGAACAGGATACCGAGCAGCATACATAGCACACACCTGTTGGTCATTTTGATCACAATAGATATACATCAACACGATATCGACCTTTTGCGCAATAGGTAAAAGGTCTATTTTAACACAGGTGATGTATCACGAAGCAAATACCTTCCGCACTGGCGGAATGTTACGTGATACCACGTATTTACACGCTTGTGACTATTATATAGCGCTATCTAACACAAAGCGGAAAACGTGGTTTAGCTAAAACATTCATATTTCTTTACGTACTACACGAATATGTTATAAAAATGTGGGTTCCTATTTAAATAAACGCAGTTGATATCCGTTTGACCTATGACAGCGCCATCTAGCGGGCCAACCACAGCGCCATCTGGTTTCTCCATTCAAGCTAGACAAGTATCTTCTTTGTAGTTTTTTCGTTTGTTGCTTATTTTGTGAGATATTTGGCCCGGTCGCTATCAATGGACCACCCTTATATACACACTTAGTGTTAACGCTGATGAACATACGAGGGTTGTCCAGAAAGTAAGTTCGGACTGGTCACAAAATGGACACCACTGTGAAAACCCTATGAAGCTTTGCACAGATGTGTTGGGTAGGTCCTCTAGTTGACCGTCGATCGCATAGATATGCTCTTTTCAGTTGTGAGCGCACTGTGAGCGAATAAAGTTGCCTAGAACAACAATGTCTCCCACCAAGTAGGAGGGCTCGCTGAGATGCTTCGCCTTAATGAATGCAGCCCACCAAACACAAGTGCCACGCACTTCCTTCTTCATGTCAATTCTCAGCCGCACTCTGCAGGGGCAGTGTTCGACCACCCACCACACAGTCCTAATTGGCTCATCCTGGGTATCATCTCCGTTCGCATGAAATGCTGGATACGAAGACAACACTTGGACGCAGGCTATGTGCTATAGACCAGTGTAGAGAATTACTGGAAAGCACAGGCGACTGCCTTCTATTTTATTTATTTAATCGTATGGCTAGGGCCCCGCGTCGGGCAGACCGTTCTCCGGGTGCTGGTCTTTCAATTTGTGCCACTTCGGCGACCTGCAGTCGATGAGGATGATAGGATGATGATGAGTACAGGACAACACCCTCGATGGAGAAAATTCTCTGTCTCAGCCGGGAATCGAACCCGGGCCCAGAGGATTGACAATCCGTCATGCTGAGCATTCAGCTACTGGGGGCAGACGGCTGCCTTCTATGAAATATGTTGACTTCTATCGACGTCTACGGAACTGAACTACGGCGCTTGAGCTCACTATGAAGTTAACAGACTGTAACAATATTCGCGATATTACGTTCTGCGCTTTTAGCGTTATTCATACGAAAAAACAAGTGCTATCATGCGGGTTACTGCAGTATATCCACTGAGAGGAAAAAATTGATATAATACGCTTCAGAAATGTTTAAATTAATGCGGCTATAATGATGAAATCTTAGAAACATGCATTTGCTCCTTAAATGGGCAAAACATGCAAAAACGCATGCAACACCTATTTGCATGGAAATACGGCTTCTAGTGATTACCATAAGTAGTCTGAAATTCAGTAGTCGTGTATTACAGTACCCAGTGATCAAGTTAGTAACTCAACCTGTCCTCTTAAATTTAGAAACGTGCCTAAATTCACAAATTAAAATTTAAGGTTTATCAAATAATTACTTTACAAAATTCTAAACACGATCCAATGTTCCAGTGTACCTATAACTAGAAGTTTTTGTTATTAACTGTCTGATATTTAACAGTCTTCGACATAAGCATAGACAGTAGTGTCATTGTACCTCCTGGCAAGAATCTGTTCCATAAATTGTGTGGTTTATACTACGAAGTTTTCGTGGGCACTTGTTGGCGTATTACCTGTTGATATTTGTCCTAGAATATTTGACCGCCGTTTGTTAAGCAAGCTTTTCTGACGTTTGGCCAGCACGAGTGGTTGGATTTTCACTTTCCGCCACCAGTAACGATTCGTGAACCTTTGACAATGGTAGCCACTAGCGCTGCAGAAATGTCAGAAAAAACTCACTAAAGAAACTGTGGCCGAAGACCTCGAGATAAAAGCCTATAGGCAGTGCATCAATTTCCATGCAGCATTTATGTCCTTTCCTGCAATTTGGTGCAGGATTGTACTTTATAACACGAACATGTCTAAAAACTGTCAGCAGACATAAAGCAAGAAATTAGGAAATTCCAATAGAGTGAAAAAAAGGTTATAATAGTATGTTATGAGCCACTCCTTCTTTAAATCATCTGAATTCACAGGTAGGATCAAGAATGGAATACTCTCGTTAGTAATACGTCAGTTAACACTGTAAACCGATCTTTTTGTACCTTGTTTATAACTGTTATTCACGATTTCCTATTAATGAAAACATGCAACTATTAATTGAATTACGTTAGATGAACAGTACTGTTGAGACAGTAACTGACTTTCTTTAAAAACGTCGGGTTTATAGCTGTTTTCATTATGTTTATTTTAGCCAGTGTAAGCACAGAGTACGTAGCGTTTTGGTGATTCTTAATTGTCAATAACATATTAAAAATTAGTTTTTTGACTTATGCATACGTGTTTGTTAATGTACATTCTGACTCGATGACCACGCTCGAAAGTTATGCTTTAAGAAAAAACCTATGAAACACGATGAATGAATAAATCGATTCTGTAACTGAGCCTGTTTTTCTCTATTCAACGTCCATGAACACTAAATTAGCAAACTTCTTCCCATGTGAACATATATTAGAGTTATTTTAAAATTACATATTACATTATGAGCCAGACTTTACATCAGTGATTGTAGGAATCCATGTCTAATTCCTGGTCGCCCATTGGATTATGACTTTTAGCCTGTGGCTTTTAGACTAAACGATTTTAGGGTAACACGGAAACAGTTATTTAAAAAAAAAAAGATCCATCTTCGATAACTTCTTCTGGCTAAACGACTTTAGTATAAAACGGAAATAGTTATTTTTTTAAATAAAGTATTCAATTACGATGACTTCTCAGTTATAAGAATTTTATATACAGGGTGTCCTAGCTACTTTGTCCACCCAAAATATCTCTCGAACAATAACAGCTATTGGAAAACGACTTTCACCGGTATCAATGTAGGGCTGGGGCGCATGAATGTACATATTTGGAAACATTCTAAAACGAAAGCATATGTGTTTTTTAACACAAACTTATGTTTTTTTTAATGGACCTCCTATATTTTTTCTTCAGCAATCCATAGCATGACAAAGCATACACAGTGGATTTGATTGCATCCCAATATTCCCATTACATCCCGAGATATTAAGACGCGAAGTTGACGCTTGAAACACCCGACATGAGCTGGTAGCGCACGTCCTGAGGCTCAGGCGTGAACTCCATGCTGCCCGTAATCGCGATGTGGTTGACATGTGTAATCACACCTCGATACTTACCAAGAGGTCCGAAACGAATAATACGGTCTGCTGCCATCAACTCTCATAAGCACATAGTGGTTTCCCTCTTGCACGTTTTACGTACCTACGTACACAATATGAACCAGTACCGATCGGTGAACACCCGTCAGGTTGTCTTATTTATCCTGCACACCCAAAATAAGGTTTATCTAATGCGTTATATGACCCATTGTGCCTGTCGCGCAGGGCCTGGCTCTACCTAGTCAAGTGTCCAACGTAGTTCCCACTACTGCCACAGTTACCACTTCGCCTTGTTTATGATTTGCGACCCGTGCAAACTCCTGTACTACACCATCCTCCGAGCAACCTATTTGTTGTTGCTTTGGCGTGCAGTACACCGCTTGCCACTGTAGTCGTGCATCAGAGTAATCTAGTGACGGCACGGAGGTAGTACACATTGTGAATAAACATTGTGTTGTGGAACTTATACTGTACAGTATAATGTACACACATGAAGATATGGTAGAAATGCTGCTTATCTATGGAGAATGTACGTTGACGGGAAATACGTTATGAGATTGCTTGTTTGTTGATAGCACTGTTAGCGAACATTATGATTATTAAGTTAATATGTCTGTTTTCTACCCTACTCTACATACCTGTACTGTACCCTGTTGTAGGTGGACGAAATCCTGTTCAGGCAGAACGACTGTGCAGAAGACGATTCCCTGACAAGCCATCGCCTTCGCCCCGGATTTTTGATCGTCTCACATCTCGTCTACGTGAAACGGGAAGCTTAAATTCAAGACCTCGACATCGTCCTAGAACACGCACAGGTGAACGTGCTGAAGTTGCTGTGCTCACTACCATAGCTGTGAATCCTCAAAGCAGCACACGTCAAATTGAACGTGAAGTTGGTGTGTCGAAGTCAAGTGCACAGCGTATTCTTAAACGTCATAAATTCCATCCTTACCATGTTCATTTACACCAGGATCTTCATGGAAATGACTTCCGCAATAGGGTAACATCTTGTCGGTGGGCTCAGCAAAAACTCCTGACTAATCCAAATTTTTTTTTGCAGATACTCACTTTACCGACGAGGCATCATTCTCCAACAAAGGAATTGTCAATATGAGGAATATGCATCATTGGTCCGCAGACAATCCAAAATGGCTCCGTCAGGTAGAGCATCAACGTCCGTGGAAAGTTAATGTTTGGTGTGGGATTATTGGAGATACCATTATCGGATCTTTCTTTATAAATGGCATCCAAAATGGCAGACAATACTCCAGATTTATACGACACAATCTTCCTGTTCTTTTGGACACCGCACCTCTGAACCGGAGAATGGTCATGAGGTATTAGCATGACGGATGCCCTGCACATAACGCCTTACGAGCACGACGACTTCTGAACCGTAAGTTCCCTGGTAGGTGGATTGGACGAGGTGGCCCAGTTAGGTGGCCTGCCGATCTCCGGACCTTACTTCGCTGGATTATTTTCTTTGGGGAGCAGTGAAGGATGCTGTTTACCAACATGAGCCAACAACACCAGAGGACATGAAGCAACGCATTATTGATGCTTGTACAGCCATCAAAGAGGAAACAGTAGCACGAAGTAGGGCATCCTTCATCCGCAGAGTGACCCTATGTATGCAAGCCAATGGGCATCACTTTGAGCATGAGATGTGAACGCTATGTTTAGTATGTAGTGCTGGTATCACAGTGGAAGTTTCTACAAAGGGCCATTTTACCCAGTGATGTTAAGAAACATTTGTTTGCAACAATTTGTCATTTAACGCATTAGATAAACATTGATAATGATGTGATAATAAAACTAATTGGTTAAACATGTTTACTTTCTTCTTCTATGTCCTACCTGAACTTCCCAAATCAAAACATTTTTACCTAAACAACGGTAAAACTATTAGTCCACTTGCTCGTTTCACTAAAACCAACAACATGAATTTTACTATTACGAGTGAATGATTAACTGTCACTTGCGCTAGATCTACAGTAAAGTAAAGTTTTAATGTTGAACGGCATTACCTTTTTAGTAACGGAGTTAACTTTGTGACTAACGTTGCGGTACACAGATATGTTACAGAACCGCATCACCCCTAGCCTATGGGCTAAATACCTGCGGAAATGTACGACGTTAATACAGGATGGCAGCAGGCCGTATTATTCGTTTCGGACCTCTTGATAAGTATGGAAGTGTGATTACGCATGTCAATCACATCGCGATTACGGGCAGCATGGGGTTCACGCCTGAGCCTCAGGACGTGCGCTACCAGCGCATGTCGGGTGTTTCAAGCGTCAACTTCGCGTCTTAATATCTCGGGATGTAATGGGAATATTGAGATGCAATCAACGCCATTGTGTATGTGCTTTGTCCTGCTATGGATTGCTGAAGAAAAAATATAGGAGGTCTATTTAAAAAAAAACATACGTTTGTGTTAAAAAACACATATGCTTTCGTTTTAGAATGTTTCCAAATATGTACATTCATGGGCCCCAGCCCTACATTGATACCGGTGAAAGTCGCTTTCCAATAGCTGTTATTGTTCCAGAGATATTTTGGGTGGACAAGATAGCTGGGACACCCTGTATATGAAGATGGTATCTGTTCTTTCGGACGTGTCCGAAAGAACAGATACCATACAGCTCGTTAGAATGAAACTGCAATTAAATGAATAACCTTAGATGCATACAGGCGTCGATATAAGTCAACAGGGACAATTGAAAATGTGTTCCCCGACCGGGACTCGAACCAGGGATCTCCTGCTTACATGGCAGACGCTCTATCCATCTTTTTTCTTTTTTTCTTTCATTTTGTTCGGTATTGTTAGTCACAAGAGATCCGTTCAAGTTGATCGTTGATTACTTTACTCAGTTTTTTTATTACAGAGGCCGAGCAGCCCTCTGACCGAACACGCTGAGCTACCTTGCCGGCGTCCATCTGAGCCACCGAGGACACAGAGGATAGGGTGACAGCAGGGACTTATCTCTGGCACGTTCCCGTGAGACCCACATTCTCAACTTATTGTCCCGCACTATATTCATAATGCCCATATATATGGTTGCTTGCCATCTGTAATAAAAAAATCTGAGTAAATGAATCAACGATCAACTTGAACGGATCTCTTGTGACGTCTGTCCAGACCAAACGCAACGAACCATATCGAACTAAATGAAACAAAAAGAAAAAAAATATGGATAGAGCGTCTGCCATGTAAGCAGGAGATTCCGGGTTCGAGTTCCGGTCGGGGCACACATTTTCAACTGTCCCTGTTGACTTATATCAACGCCTGTATGTAGCTAGGGGTAATCATTTCATTGTAATATCACAAGAACTTTAGCCACAAAAAGCGTAGAAACCAACGTCTAAACTGTTTTAAGTTGCGTTGCCACCTCGTGAGTGTTAGTACGTATGCGCAAGCACGTGCGTGGGCTTTCGTGGCCTTGCGGCGTTGTGTAGTCTTCGCAGCCGTTCTTCCTTCAGGCATTCGCTGACGTGTGTCAACCAGCGTCGTTGGCATTGCTGCATGCGTGCTGATATTCAGCTCGCATAGTTCCTGTGTGAAGTTACGAGAGCGGCTACAATTACTTATATTGACGATGTCGATCATGGCCAATATCCAAGAAATTAAATTGGATATGCCACGCGTTTCATAGGCCCTACGGAGTGGCAGCATCATGGATGTGTATCCACAAGAAGCAAGTAATATAGTAAGGATGTCAATAAGTAAAGGCAGTTTTTGTTCTGGTCCACAGCTTGATAGCACTGACTCAATAATAATACACCATAACCTCACTGTTTAAATTGTGCATCAGCTGTGTTCTAGGCAGCCTGCAACCTGGGGCAATAGTAATTCAAAAGTCGGTATTAAGCAGGTTTATAACAGCGTCAGAACTGGAGCCCTTTTATGGAAACTTACAAGTCACCAATCGTCTTTCAAAATATTAAAAATACTCCATATCCTCAGGTCATCACCCCCACCCCTACAAACTATCGTATGAGTGCACTTGGCTGTGTTGGCTCAGTGAGTAGCTCCATTCGTAGCGATGTCAGAGCGTTTACTTACGAGTGCCCCGTTGTCCGCGTGCAAAATAGGTGAGATGATGGACTCCAAGCGCACTAAAGCTGAGGAGATTATACAGGGAAAAAAGGTGCAGCATGGTGATAACTGTCTCAATCCACGTACACACTGCCACTGCAACGTGTTTCCAGCTTTGGTTCTTGTCTCTGTGTCCACACTGGCGGCAAACGTTACTCGTAGTATATTCGTATCGTATGCAACGCCATTTTGCGTATTGTTTTCGGATCGTCTGATACTTATTTCTAGAGACGAGGAAACTTTAGTGACACGGTGTGCTGCATTATTAATACTCGATGGTTCACGCAAAGAAAATGTAACACGTTGTCGTCAATATAATATAGAAGAACCTGCGGGATTAACGTTCTACGCCAGCTACATTTGGAAGACGGCTCTGGTTTCCGTTACTCTCCCTCGGCTGTCGTCTGCTGATTTTGAATTTCTGGTAAGTATGGTAGCACCATTCGTTTTTTAAAAAATACACAAACTTCAGGAAAGCAATTACACTCAATCAAAGACTCAAAGGAAAAAGCATGGGTTTCGAAAAAGACGATCGTGTGAAACCCAGCTCGCGCTATTCGTCCACGAGACTCAGAGGGCCATAACACGGGTTCCCAGGTAGATGCCGTGTTTCTTGACTTCCGCAAGGCATTTCATACAGTTCCCCACAGTCGTTTAATGAACAAAGTAAGAGCATATGGACTATCAGACCAATTGCGTTACTGGATTGAAGAGCTCCTAGATAACAGAACGCAGCATGTCATTCTCAATGGAGAGAAGTCTTCCGCAGTAAGGGTGATTTCAGGTGTGCCGCATGGGAGTGTCTTAGGACCGTTGCTGTTCACAATATAATGACCTTGTCGATAACATCGGAAGTTCACTGAGGATTTTTGCGAATGATGCTGTGGTATATCGAGAGGTTTTAACAATGGAAAATTGTGGTTATCACTGTCAGCATTCAACCGCGATTCTTATACATATATTTTAACAACGCGTTTCAAGAGACAATGCTCTCATCATCAGGTTGTAAAGTCTATGTCATGAAATTAAACGGACTAAAAAGACAAAATACCATCACAAATAGTTGGAAAGTCCATAGAGTAAAACAGAATTAAAAGTATATTGGACTGTGGGTCCTCGTCTTACATTGAAGTTGTTGACACAAGTCGATGGCCGTCCCATAGCTACCAAGTATGCTGTCGCACTGTGCCGGCTCGGGAGCTGTTGTGGACTGACGTGCCTAGGTGTTGTGGCGTGGTTACAGCCGTGTGCTTGACGGTAACGCTATGCTATTGGGCGCCTTATTTCCTTATTGCATTGGTCTGCCATCGTTAGCCTCTCGCAACTCCGTCAGTGACATGCTACAAGTTTAAAGTCGCATACCTACCCTAAAATAATTCTAAAAACCCGCTCAAAAATCTCATTTCTTTAAAATTACCTTGTGCAATTAGAATATTGCTTTGTTTCTTTTCATGGATAGCTATCTCGAATTCCTCTAGTAAATCAAGTTTCCTCCCTTTCTTTTCTACATGCAATATTTCTACGTTATCTTCTATGCTATTAAAGGGATGGCCTGTTGAATGCTGACAGTGATAACCAGTATAACGACATCTGCTACCTCGACTCCATAATGGATTATATCAAAATGGAAAATTGTACTGAAATGCAGGAGGATCTGCAGCGAATTGACGCATAGTGCAGGGAATGGCAATTGAATCTCAATATAGACAGGTGTAATGTGCTGCGAATACATAGAAAGAAAGATCCCATATCATTTAGCTACAATATAGCAGGTCAGCAACTGGAAGCAGTTAATTCCATAAATTATCTGGGAGTACGCATTAGGAGTGATTTAAAATGGAATGATCATATAAAGTTGATCGTAGGTAAAGCAGATGCCAGACTGAGATTCATTGGAAGAATTCTAAGGAAATGCAACCTGAAAACAAAGGAAGTAGGTTACAGTACGCTTGTTCGACCACTGCTTGAATACTACTCAGCAGTGTGGGATCCGTACCAGATAGGGTTGATATAAGAGATAGAGAAGATCCAACGGAGAGCAGCGCGCTTCGTTACAGGATCATTTAGTAATCGCGAAAGCGTTACGGAGATGATAGATAAACTCCAGTGGAAGACTCTGCAGGAGAGACGCTCAGTAGCTCGGTACGGGCTTTTGTTGAAGCTTCGAGAACATACCTTCACCGAGGAGTCAAGCAGTATATTGCTTCCTCCTACGTATATCTCGCGAAGAGACCATGAGGATAAAATCAGAGAGATTATAGCCCACACAGAGGCATACCAACAATCTTTCTTTCCAGGAACAATAAGAGACTGGAATAGAAGGGAGAACCGATAGAGGTACTCAAGGTACCCTCCGCAACACATCGTCAGGTGGCTTGCGGAGTATGGATGTAGATGTAGATGTTAATCTTCGTTTTTTTGGCAACGGGAGAATCAAGGTTCTGCGTAATTATTTCACGTCTCGAAGCAAGCTATATCTCAATTTTTGTATCTTAGCTATAGCTGCGATATATTTATTCTTTTTTCAGGACGGTTCCTTAAGTTTGTGGAGCACTGATGGTAAGTGAACAAAAAAACTTCAGTTTCAGTGTAGCTCATGAATGCGACAGAGGAATCTACTCGTTTATGCCCCTGGCACACCCATATCCACTGACGCCTCCAATCTCTCAAAGTAGTCGAGTTCTTCTTGTATTGAAACAGCACTGAGCCTTTCCGCTGCCTTTGTTCTACACAGTTGCGGCAGTTTTCGTAGTATACGTGCTACATACTGATCATAGGCGCCGCATTCACCTGTTTATACTGTTCATCCCGTCTTTTTTAAGGACCCAAGGAAGGGTACCGTGGCAAAATAACTATGGATGAATGTTACTGCACAGTATAAAATACAAATAAAGAAAAGCATGCATAATTTTTGCATCTCTTCGTCCACAATGTCACCAGTTTCCTACGGCTCGTGAACATCATCAAGAAATTGCAGGCGCGGATAGCCGAACCAATTTGGTTTGTATACAGAGCCCGCAACACTGTTTTGCGTTTCGCCATCTTCGTCTTTCTCCCGTCGATGCGAGACGACAAGCTACCTTATTTTATTTTCTACCCAGTCTTTGTCAGTATCAAATGCAGCAGCATTTCTCTGCAGAGCGTCTTGCTTTTTATTGGCGTTCGTGTACTGCTCGCTTCGTATATTGCACAAGCAGTCCTCAGAGTTGTACTGCGATAACAACTCGACAGTCTGCTGCCTCGCCCACTCCATATTACAGCAAATGAAAACACGCGCACGTAACAACTCCATACAACAGACGGCACAACGGGACATGCAGTATAAACATACGCTAGTGCTGTGCAGCGGTGACAAGTACGCCTTGGCCTGAAACATGGTTTCCTGTGATCTGTACCAGTACAACAACAGATAGATGTTTCCATGTTTCGAGACGTTTTCGTAATATGTTTCCAAACGGTGCCCACAAGTAGAAGCAGGAAACTATGTTTTTAAAACGTGTTTCAAGCTCAGTGTTTACGCGGCTTTAGAGAATGCGCATCTGTCAACCACAAAGAGATTTCGGGTAGGCCATCCACTGCGAGAACGCACAGAAACTTCGAGACAGGTTGGTGAATCAGCCGTGATGATCGTTGTGACATTATTGATTGCATTGGGCATAAATTGAGCGTTGGCAACAGTTCGGAATTTGGAACTGCCCATGACTCTGCAAACCATAGCAAAGTCTGTGCTCTGTGGATACCGCGTCGACTGGCAGAAAACACAAACACGTACGTTTGGAAATGTCGAATACCCATTTATAGCGTTTTCAGATGGAGGAGAAGACTTTTTCAGCCGGCCACTGTGGCCGAGCGGTTCTAGGCGCTTCAGTTCGAAACCACGCTGCTGCTACGGTCGCAGATTCGAATCCTCTCTCTGGCATTGACGTGTGTGATGCCCTTAGGTTAGTTAGGTTTACGTAGTTCTAAGTCTAGGGGGCTGATGACCTCAGATATTAAGTCTCATAGTGCTTAGAGGCATTTGAACCATTTAAAGACCTTTTCAGTCGCATAATAACCGCTGATGTGACGTGGGTCTATCAATAAGTGTCACAGAACAAGCGGCTGGGCATGGTGTGGAAACATCTATCTTCACCTACAGCAAAAATGTTAAAAAGCCAAGATTCTGCAGAAAACTTGATGATGACAGTGTTTTGGAATATGAGAAGTCCACTGCTAATTCATTACACTCCCGTCCTAAAAGGCAGACAATGAACAGAGATAGCTACTGTGAACTACTATGAAATCTGAAACCCAGAGCGAAGAGAAGAGAGACGCTTTCAAGAGGAATGATTTTGCTTCAGGAAATGCTCGCCCTCACACGGCAGGGAAAACAGTCCAGCGCATTCAAAACCTCTGTTTTGAGATGCGTCAGCCAGTGTTCTAAAATGCCACCGGGCAGTCCAACCTTAACATCAAGTGATTTTCATCTTTTGGGCCGGATCCCTACTGAATCCCAGTTTTCATTAAAATAACGTGGTTGTGGGGTCGGTTCAAGAGCGGATGTGTAAGTTGCCGCAAAGCATGTCCAGTAATTGATTTAGGAAGCTTGTCCGGAGACGTATCACGTGCATTAAGGTTGAGGCAGATTTGTATATAAATGATGTTACCTGCAATGTTGTTTTCCCAATAAAACTTTATTTTTAATAATCGTTTTTCATCCTGCATCAGTTATTTGAAATTATCTTCGGGAAGTGTTCAAAAATGCCCTAGAAAGTTTCGCCTTAAACACGGCCAAACAAATAATATGGAGAAGAAAGAAGAAAGAATACTTCAAAAAATTTTGGGGCCGAAGTATCAAAATTGGTTATGGAAACTGAGAAGCACCAAGGAGAAGGGGGTGTGTGAGAAAACGGAGAATATAATAGACAGAAAAGGAAAGTGGAGGATTATATTTTATGGCCACTTAAAATGGATAACAAGAAGTTGACAAAAAGTAGTCAACTTCTTTGAGAAAAATCCAAATTTCATGGCCTATATCAATTGGCAATAACAGACAAAGACACAGAAGACAGGAATGAATTCGGGGAAAAGGTACAAAAAGGTAAATGCATCCGGGAGAAAACTCAATAGAAGGGAAGAGGGAAACGGACGGAAGCAAGAATTGAAAAACAGAAAGAGCGATGAAGTACATGGAGCCCAAATAAAGAACAGAATGTCAGGGATCAGCCGTTGCACGTGGTCCTGATATCGCCTGATTGAATAGTAATAGCAACAATTGTGTTGTTATTGTGGTCTTCATTCCCATTACTGGTTTGATGCAGGTCTCCGCGCAACTGTGCCCTGCGCAAGGCTCTTCATCACCGAATATCTACTGTAACCTACATTCTTCTGAATCTGCATACTGTATTCATCTCTTGGTCTCTTGCTACGATTGTTACCCCTCACACTTCCCTCCAGTATTGTATCTGTGACTCCCTGAGGTCTCAGAATATGTCCTTTCTATCGATGCCTTCATTTAGTCCAGTTGTACCACAAAATTCTTTGTCCAATACCTCCTCGTTATTTATGCGATGTACCCACCCAGTCTTCAGCATTCTTCTGTAGCATCACGTTTCAAAAGCTTCTATTCTCTCCTTGTCTAAACTGTTTATCGTCCTAGTTTCATTTTCATACATGGCTATACTCCGTACAAATAATCTCAGAAATGACTTCCTTTATATTCGATGTTAACAATTTAATTTTCTTCAGAAATGCTTTTCTTGCCGTTGCCAGTCTACATTTTATATCCTCTCTACTTCCGCCATGATCAGTTTTTTCCTTCTCAAATAACAAAATTCATCTACTACTTTGTGTGTCTCATTTCCTAATGTAATCCCCTCAGCATATCCTGATTTAATTCGACTACATTCCAGTTACCCTTGTTTTACTTTTGTTATTGTCGTTCTCACATCCTCTCTTTTCTTTATAATTTTCCCTAGTAGAACACAACTGTATAAAAGGATTAAAATATTTAGTTTTGTTGTTCACTTCGCACGTAGAAGATTAGAGGTTACATTTCAGCAGTTCATATAGTAATTAGAAGTGAAGCAAGAGCTCGCATTGGATAAGAGTATAGAATGATAACTGCTTTCGTCTCTTCAAGGGAATCATATCGCCATCCACCACAAGCGATTTAGAAAGACCACGGGAAACCTAAATGTAGTTCAAAAACAAGCATTCAAGGTGGTCGACAAAACTGTTATTACTTACACTTTATCACTATCTATAATTACCAGAGTTACAGAGTAGTAAACAACTTCTCTAAATCCTGACGTGCAACTTCGTGATTTTCACATAGATCAGTGAACTGTACCGACTTCTTACTGCGCTCCTCTAGAAATAATGTCCTTCTTGGGGTTGTTCTATTATCGACGGTAATTTGGTGAGTATATATATATATATATATATATATATATATATATATATATATATATATAATATTGAAATACACGTTTGATATATATATATATATATATATCACTGCAAAATTTTCCGTCTCCAGTTATGCCGTTCTCCTCTTTCAGAGAAATGTCGTTCTATTATCGACGGTAATTTGGTGAGTATATATATATATATATATATATATATATATATATATATATATATATATACTCACCAAATTTTGCAGTGATATATATATATCAAACGTGTATTTCAATATTCTGTGGCCAGAAAGACTGAAGGTGCGACTTAAAGTCAATTACACTACTTTATAACCACCTTCAGTGATGGGTACGTTTCTATTACAATATTTCATACATATTTCAAACATTACTAAATTTCGCCGGCCGAGGTAGCCAAGCGGTTAAAGGCGCTACAGTCTGGAACCGCGCCACCGCTACGGTCGCAGGTTCGAATCCTGCCTCGGGCATGGATGTGTGTGATGTCCTTAGGTTAGTTAGGTTTAAGTAGTTCTAAGTTCTAGGGGACTGATGACCGTAGACGTTAAGTCCCATAGTGCTCAGAGCCATTTGAACCATTTTGAACTAAATTTCGCATCCTGTGTATCTCCCAGTCACCAACAAATTTAATTGTATGTTCTCCCTACTATACTGTGTACATGCATTAGGTAAAATTTCTCTGTTTGCTATCCTCCTGGTGTTGCAGTTTTAATGGTCGAGAATGTAGCTATAGAATTAAGAACAAAACAGAACGAGCACATTATCAAAATGGTTCAAATGGCTCTTAGCACTATGGGACTTAACTTCTAAGGTCATCAGTCCCCTAGAACTTAGAACTACTTAAACCTAACTAACCTAAAGACATCAAACACGTCCATGCCCGAGGCAGGATTCGAACCTGCGACCGTAGCCGTCGCGGGGTTCCAGACTGTAGCGCCTAGAACCGCTCGGCGAACACATTATCAGACCGAGCGATCAAATATTGCTGTTTAAACTCGCAAGTTAATAAACACGCCGAGAAAAAACGTCTAGGAGGTTGCAGAAAAACATAGGAATCGTAAAAGGTGATTGACAAATGCCCGAAATGTTGAAGAAGATATAGCTGAAACCAAACAATAAGTGTTAGGGTTTTTATAGCAAAATAAAGGGACAAAAAGCTGGCCAGTGAGTTTAGATCTAACTATTAGGAGTGAAAAACGATGGACAAGCAGGAACGACTTAAGTGAGTTAGGATCTGATGTTGAATCACTTATTTAAACTTTGCAAATATATTGTTTATGAGACGTGTCTCACCTCCAAGAGGGTTAAGGTTCAAATCCCTGTCAGAGTTTTAGATAAATACGTGGTTTTTAGATGAGTCTGTGTTTTCCATAAATACTTAAGGCTAGTGAAAGGGTGGCCCCACCTGAAAGGACAAAATACGTAGCGTCTTGCATCACGGAAGAGTCACATTAATTAAGAAAAAATAAAGACAAGAGTTACTAATTGTAATTAGATTTGTGATTAATGTAACTGAGGTGACAACGGCAACGGCCTTGCCGCAGTGGATACACCGGTTCTCGTGAGATCGAAGTTAAGCGCTGTCGGGCGTGGCTGGCATTTGGATGGGTGACCATCTGGGCCACCATGCGCTGTTGCCATTTTTCGGAGTGTACTCAGCCTATCGATGCCAATTGAAGAGCTACTCGACCGAATAGTAGCGGCTCCGGTCAAAGAAAACCATCATAACGAGCACCCCTCCCATCTGTATCCTCACCTGAGGATGACACGGCGGTCGGATGGTCCTGATGGGCCACTTGTGGCCTGAAGAGGTGACAGAACACCTGCATTGCAGTAGTTAAAAAATGACGGTAACACATTATGAGTGTATACAAAAATACACTGCCTGTCAGAAGCTGTGTAATAACTTCAAGTGGAGGAGGAAAAGAAATGAAACCTCACGGATTTCAGTGTTTGTAAAGTCGAGTAAAATTTAGAAAGAACTTGTCAGTATGACTTTACACTCTCTCTGGCCTAGATGCATCCACGAATTCAGTTGGGAAGGGTGTCATAAGGCAGTGTATGACTAACCCCTTATTTGGCATACACAGAAATATTGTGAAGAAAAAGTATCAAGATGCTTAAATACGTATATGGTCATACGAACAATTTCACATTCAGCGCTTCAAAATAGAGCGTCACTTGTACATATCACTGCCCGCTAAAGACATGTGGGTGATACAATAAAACTATTACGATATTATTCCTGTGGCTGAAAAAATCGTTACATTTTGTACTATTGCATGTGAAATGTCTTAAAACAGTTCCATTCTGGTACAAAACATAGAAAAGTTTCACATTTTTCCGAATTTTAGAGTAGACTATCCTTGAGACCAAACTCTACATCTTCCTTTTTGTCCCATACCCTGGCTAGAGACCAAAACTATAGTATCGTATATCACTCAATGACACAGGACCTGCTGTTCTCTTCTTCTTCTGGTCAAAGCCAGGCATCTTCTTCCGAGAAAAGATCAGTCGTTTTTCAATGTGCCAGGTAAAAAGTCGCTGACATCAACTTATCGTCAAGACTTCTTCTTTGCGTTTGCAAGCAGTTTTCGTTGCACATTGAAAAACAGCGCCACATAATCAAAAGAAACTGCTACATTGGTAACTGATGCTCAAATAACCTTGTAGGATGTCCGCTAAGGACGCACACAATTCGGAAAATTTTCGCCAGAGACAACAGTATATTGCTCTACATGAGAGGTTAAACATTGCTTGCAAGCACCATTACCCTTCCAAGGATGAAACTTGAAACATGTTGCAGGAAACAGTATGCATTTTGATGTTGCTTGAGAGTAACATCGCCAGATAAACGCTCATGACTTTTACAGAACTAATTATCTGGATGTACGGTCAAGTAGCCATATTAAAAAAAAAAAAAAAAAAAAAAAAAAAAAAAAGCTAACTTCAACAAGTTACACCATGACTTGTATCTTTCATTTGGAACAAAGGACAAAAACAGAGACTAATGTAGGAATGTAAGAATAGAACTGGCTGGTAAATAGTGGGTACCTACCATACAACGACTGTTTTTTATGAAAGACAATTTCCAGTATGGCATAGAATGGCAAACGTCTCATTGTGAAACCCTGCTGGGATTGATGCAATTGTAATGAAAAAAAAATAACACTCAGCTTTGTGCAAGCACAAATTGTTGGCCTGCAAAGGTAAATGGAATATGAGGAACTAGCAATAATGTGTATACCAATGAAATAGCGTACAGAGACATAGAAACTTCAGAATTATGACAGTCTTATTATGAGAAAGAGCAACTATCGCAAATGTAAATCTAATTGTAGAGATAAATAACGAAACCTTTCTGCAGCTTAGAGCTTGTGTGTTCTTTTTTTTAACGTCTTTAATTCCCAGTTCGAGAGAGGAGGGTGCGCTAAATATGCCAACACGCTTACAGGGGGTAGTAGGAATTCTAATTGGGAATATTTTGGAGGGGATTTTCAGTTCAGACAAAAATGAAAATTGTATATATATGTGTGTGTGTGTGAGTGTGTGTGTGTGTGTGTGTGTGTGTGTGTGTGTGTGAAAGGGGGGGGGGGGAGAGGGAGGACATCAGTGTAGCGTAGCATAGGACACAGAAACGGCAATAGATGGAGAACGCGCTTTTGTTGGCCTTTCCTACGAATTAGGAAAACTCAGGATAACACATCGCATTGTAACTCACTCAAAAATAAGTATGTTATTACGGCAATGCTGCGCAGAACTACGAAATGCAAACCAGTGGCATCGTAGTCCGCCTTTGTCACCCGTACGTGGCAGATAACTGCGCGTGTCAGAGAAGAGGACGGTGATAAAATACCTACTATCGTCCTACTTGTATTTTGGTAGAATGCATCACAGATTACCATCTAATGGCGTCGATGCACCATTTAGTGGACCAGATGCGAAGCAGAATGTCTGAGAGATTGGAGGCGAGCCAAAATTTCACATATTTGTTATTCATAACTCATAGCTACATGTTGGGCACCCATAAGATTTAGACCAGAACAGCCAAGCATTCCTACGTCCACCGATGGCTGATACATTTATGCACTCAAAGCGTAAGTCAGCAATTTATTTCCAAATACGGGGACATCAATTCCGTAGTCACCCGAAGAGAATCACAGTGTGCCACACGCAGAAGAACTCGTGAAGATACTCTGTTGCGGGAAACGCATGGGCCTTGTACTTTGTTTTTGAGAGAGAACACAAGTCTTACACTGGATGCAGCACCCCTGACTTTCTCGCCTGTCGTCCTCTTCATCTCACAGAGGCATCCATACGCAACGTGCTCGGTTATTTAGAATAAGATTTTCACTCTGCAGCGGAGTGTGCGCTGCTATGAAACTTCCTGACAGATTGAAACTGTGTGCCGGACCGAGACTCGAGCTCGGGACCTTTGCCTTTCGTGGGCAAGTGCTCTACCATCTGAGGCACCCAAGCACGACTCACGCCCCGTCCTCACAGCTTTACTTCCGCCAGTATCTCGTCTCCTGCCTTCCACACTTTACAGAAGCTCTCCTGCCAACCATGCAGAACTAGCACTCGTGAAAGAAAGGATATTGCGGAGACATGGCCTAGCCACAGCCTGGGGGATGTTTTCAGAATTTTCCTTTGAGAATGAGTCTGTGCAAGCCACGGTCGTGCACATACCGCAGCAAACGGTGCCACGTCGGTTGCATTTCAAAATGTACCCTCTGGAGCTCGTGCAACAAATAAAACTTGAAGATTATGAGCAGTGTCTTCAGTTTTGCTAGACAATGCAGGAATCACTTGATGGTGTACATTTCGCTTCGAAGCGTATATTCAGCGACGATGGAATCCATTGTCTAGAAAGGTTAATCCCAACGATCTGAAAGTGTGGGGCATGGAAAATCCTCAGGAATTTGTGATGCATGAACGAGATTTGCTGAAGACCGGTGTTTTCTATGCACTGTCTCTGATGAATCTGTATGGGGACTCTTTCTTCTTACTTTGGTATGTTGTAGCTGTGGTTGTTGCCACAACTGACAGCTGATTCCGAGAGTTTCATCTTCCAACGACGGGGCAGTTTCGCACTGTAGCATCAATGTTCGTCGCTTCTTAATCGACGAACCTCCACATCGGTGGATTGGGCGTAGTGGTGAAGACGATGTGACTCTGTTCCCTCGGCCCCTCAGTTTGCCTGACTTAACGCTTGGTGACTTTTTCCTTTCGGGGTGCATTATCTTGTTAATGTATCCCCACTGCCAAGAAATCACTAGAACAGCTCAGAAAACGCATTACTGCTGCTGTTACGACTATTGATGTTGCTACATTAGGCATGGAACGAACCTGAGCTGGACGTGTGTCGTGTGACCAGAGGGGCACCCATAGAATATTTGTAGAGTGCAAAAGGCAAACTTGGTGAGTTTACGGTTGTGTCCAGGCATCATTCACACTTGTACATGTGATACTTTGAAAAACATAGAGCTCCATAAACGGATAATAGTCGTGAATTTCACGTTTTATCTAGCAAAACTACACACAAAAATTATAAGGGAAGAAAAGGAGGGAAGAAGGAACAAGTACAGAAAGCCGACGGAAGAGCTGCACAAAAGAAAAACCCAACCTGTGACAATATGCCGAGGAGGAAGGAAGTAGGAGATGAAATAATACCAACAAAAGCGGCAATTTATGCGGACTTTCGGGTATTTTAGTTCACAATACTGTACGTTTTTCCACTGCCTTCCGATTACGGATGAATTTGTTTCTTCCGGTAGTGAGTCCACTGCGGTTCCTAGAAAGCAGGAAGGATACCATAAAAGAGATTAATGAATTTATGAAATTTATCGATACGCTCGCACTTTCCTAACCGCAGAATGAATGGAATTTACGAACGAGGTACGTTATTTACAGCAGTCCTACGAGTTTCCCGAATTCTTTCTGGAGAAATTCCAACCGGAACTACCGCGGTAATCCTGCGGCACGATAATAGCGCTGTTCTGCGTACTTCGTTTTATTTACTTGTATCAGAGGACGGTCTACTTAAATAGGTTGAGACTGCCTAACGAACATCAACGATCCACAAGTTAATTCTTGATCAGTGTCGGATTTCATTATAAAAACATATAGTTGCTTGGATTCTTTCGTGTCTTTCTGTTTCCTTTCTCTCTCGGTCGTCAGTTTCCTGTTGTTCCTTGATTTAAGTTGAAGCGGTCAGTGGAAGGAAGTGATAACGCACATCTCGTGCTTGGAGTTACTTCGTACCATACGCTTTGCTAACTTTCAAGTTAACATAAATACAATAACATAGAACAATTTATAAAGTAGACAGCGTTTTCTAGCGATACATAAGAAATTACTTCTTACCAATATGTAGATTATTCTAAAACAGAACAGATAAATTGATTAGTCTTCAGTTTGTAGTGTGATTTGGTTACTTTACGTCAGGCATTCTATTTATATGCTTATCCATTGCGTCATTTGACTAGTGGATAATGTAATGCTTAAACGGTAATGGAGACCTAACAGCTAAACACCGGTCAAATGCATCTCCACCTTAACGAATGTTAATAAAACTAGCCTTTTTTCACTTTTTTATGTTTCATTAGTATTCTTAATTATTACACCTAACCAACAATTTCCTTGTTCAATGTATCCACATATGCACGTGCCCTCACCCTTCCTAGTCCTCATAGTTTGCAAACAATCACATCACGTTACCCTAAACAATGTAACTGTAAGATCTGCCGAAGCAGACGTTCCTTTCATGAATACAGACATTTATCAATAGACAAAGAGATAATTTCACGTCACACGTCACACGTTGATAAGGCGGGTACCAGGTTGAGATTCATTGGGAGAGTGCTTAGAAAATGTAGTCCATCAACAAAGGAGGTGGCTTACAAAACACTCGTTCGACCTATACTTGAGTATTGCTCATCAGTGTGGGATCCGTACCAGATCGGTCTGACGGAGGATATAGAGAAGATCCAAAGAAGAGCGGCGCGTTTCGTCACAGGGTTATTTGGTAACCGTGATAGCGTTACGGAGATGTTTAATAAACTCAAGTGGCAGACTCTGCAAGAGAGGCGCTCTGCATCGCGGTGTAGCTTGCTCGCCAGGTTTCGAGAGGGTGCGTTTCTGGATGAGGTATCGAATATATTGCTTCCCCCTAGTTATACCTCCCGAGGAGATCACGAATGTAAAATTAGAGAGATTAGAGCGCGCACGGAGGCTTTCAGACAGTCGTTCTTCCCGCGAACCATACGCGACTGGAACAGGAAAGGGAGGTAATGACAGTGGCACGTAAAGTGCCCTCCGCCACACACCGTTGGGTGGCTTGCGGAGTATAAATGTAGATGTAGATGTAGATGCACCTACAAAACTACGATCTCTGCCTGCCGTAACATTTAGTATTGTTGACAAGCATTCCTGGCATAGTCTTCACTATTGCATGATCTCCCACAAATATCAACGTCAACATTACCACCTTCTCCCTCACCCTTCCCCTTGCCCCATCCCTACACCCTCTCTCCACTCCTCTAAGCCACTTGTCCTACTGGTGGGAAATTCAAGGGTAGTGGCCATATTGGTTGAAGATACTGGTGCAACCTTCGTGGCTGCCAGACTCAAGATCAAGATAGGTGCCTCAGTGATGGTACAGTCCAAGATTTCTGTCCTAGAAATAGTTACATTCATGCCCAAAATGACTGCTGCTATGACATCTCAATGGACATAGTCCAATGTAAAGCGGGCGGAAATAAAAATACAAAATTCCCAGTTTAAAATGATGAGACAACTTGTTTTATGTGTTTTAAGCAGTTACATATTGCATGGCCCATTTGTACAAAAAGTAGGGAAGTTTTGAGTTGCATTATTTCATTATTGAGACATTAGGAACACTGCAGGTCACTCAAGATATCAAGGAATTCTTACTGTTATGTTATTACAGTGTTTTTATCAGGCCCTCCCCCCTCCACTGATACTAGGGATTGCAGACAATGTGTCTGCATCTCATAACACAATCGACAACTGCCGACTGCCACCACCATCTCCGTTAGCTATGACGATCACCCACGTGCGCCGCTAGCCCTGAACCCAGACCCAGATGTCTGCCACGACAATCTTCATAAAAATGGTTCAAATGGCTCTGAGCACTATGGGACTTAACATATATGGTCATCAGTCCCCTAGAACTTAGAACTACTTAAACCTAACTAACCTAAGGACATCACACAACACCCAGTCATCACGACGCAGAGAAAATCGACAATCTTCCACAGACGTCTGAAGCAACAATTTCCCACAGATGTCCGCCAGCCCTGACCCTACACACAGACATCTGCCGTGACCATCTCTCCCAGATGTCTGCCGCAACAGTCTTGCCGAACAGCTCCTAAAGGAGGGTCAACAGGGAGTTAGTTTGGCTGCTTCGAGTGGCTGCTAGGTCAGACATGGGTTTGCTTCTTGTTGATGTTATTGATAGGTAGGATTTCATTAGGTATGGCCTGTGTCTCAGCAGGGAAGTTGACTGGGTTAAGAGCAAAATCTGTAAGGGGGCGCAGTGAAACTCTTGGGAGTACCTTGTTTTGATGTTCTGATCACTGAAAGGACTTAAGGTTACTGAGAAGCTAAGACAGACAGGTACTAAGAAAGTTTAAATATTATAAGATTCTTATAAAGGTACAGTGAAAAATAATTTTAGTATATTGCATCAGAATTTCAGAGGATTAGAAAGCAAAGTAGATGCGTTTCTTGTATCTTTGAAAGATTTAAAAACTGAGGATGTCTGAACATTGTATAGTCACAGATATGGAAAAGGTAAATGTAAGCTGATATAAACTATCAACACAAGTGAGTAGAGGCAATATGGTAAATGGAGGCGTTGTAATATATGTTACAAGTTATATAGTGGGAAACATTTAGGAAATAAAAAAATTTGTGTTGAACAACATGCAGAAGCGTGTGTCGGTGAGCTTAAACTAAATAATGGCACTTGTATAACTGTAGCTGTGTATAGGTTCCCACTGAGAAAATTTCGTCTGTGTCTGAGAACTTCTTGCCGCGTGGGACTAGCCGAGCGGTCTGAAGCGCTGCAGTCATGGACTGTGCGGGTAGTCCCAGCGGAGGTTCGAGTCCTCCCTCGGGCATGGGTATGTGTGTGTTTGTCTTAAGTAGTGTGTAACTGACCTTAGCAGTTAAGTCCCATAAGATTTCACACACAATCGAACATTTTTGTGTCTGAGAAACTTGGGTATTTTGTTGTGATATGTCATACAGAGCGAAGAAAATTATTATTTGTAAGGGATGTAGATTTTCTGATTGCGCCTGATAGGATGAATTACCTTGAAATATTTTCGATTCTTTCAATTTGAGATCAGTTACTGATTTTCCTACTAAAGTAGTACAGGAAACCACAACACTGGCAAACAATATTTTCATAGACCAAGATAAAATGAAGAAAATAGACATTCATCCTGTTAAGAATGGTCTTTCTGATCATGATACCTAGCTAGTTACAGTATATCATAGCTCCATATAATAAAGCAAAACAGTCCTCTAAAATAGTGTGTTCAACTAACGATTTAAAATTGTAAATTTTAGGGAAAGCTTGCAGAATTATACTGGGATACTAATTTAAAAAGGAACTTCTTTCATTATGTGTTTGTAAGCATATTTGAGGACAGTTTTCATAAGAAAACGGTGAAATATAATTGAAAGAAACTTTGTAAAAATCCATGGCTTTCCAAAGAGATAAAAATCTTGTAACAGGAAAATGGAAATGTATCTTATAATGAGATAGAGTAATGACCCAAAGACGGACAAAAATGATAACTACCGTACTATATTAAGAGAAGTTATTAAAAAGTCCAGAACTGTGTGTATCATGTCTGGAAACAGCACCTGCGATAGTAAAATGAAAAAAAATTGAATATTATTGAAAGGAATCAGGGCAACCAAGAATATCAGAAGACTGTATTACCATCAAACTGAAAATATAGTCTATTTACAAAAAGTCATAAGCTGCAAATATTTTTAATAATCACTTATCATCGTTGTGAAGAAAATAGGATACATGTGTCCGTTATAGGCAGTGCACAATTAGTTTAATTCTTAATTAACTGGAAGAGTGGAGATGGTTGAAATAAGCAGTTCATATAATGTGGTGAAATCAGTAACTATGCACATTGCTATTGTTTTTTAACCTGGGTTATTACTAAAATTACGGAATATGTATACAAAATTATGAAATTTGTTATTAATAACGCACCCCAGTTCAAAAACAATAGTAAATTTCGTTATTTTACTTATATATATAAAATTACGAAATTTGTTGTTAACAACACCTCCCAATTCAAAAATAATGGCAATGTACGTAGCTAGAACACTAGGAGGAAACTTTATATTCACCATTCTGGATTAAATTTAACTCTGGCACAGAAAGGGTGAATTATGCTGCCACAAAAGTTTTGGTCGCTTACCAAACAGCATCAAAAGTCTGACAGATGGACACTCAGCACATAAAGACAAATTGAAGAATTTCTAAATGACAGTTCCTTTTACTCAGTAGATGAATCTTTAGATATAGATTAGTAATCACACAGTTGTAAAATTTTGATAAACTATCACTCTCCAAATCATTACGAAGTGTCGTACTAATGGCCTATGGAACAAATACAATCCAATCTAATCTACAACGGATTCCTTCTATGCAAGATCGAACCAGAATATTTCACGGATCTCAGCGCACTAGACCAAGGTTTGCACAGACGCTCATTGAGAATAACTAAGTATGTCTGGCAACACATTTCATCTGAGAATCCTGCTAAACTAAGGGGAAGGAAAGGTCATAATTTCCACCAAACGTGGATTCGTCGAAGCATTTCAAACAAGAGGAGAGGCCGTGGGGGAAAAAATGTTCTGTCGCTAGGTATCGTAACAATCTATTTTGTGTGATAAAACTCTGCCAGTCAAAAGTGCCAAGAAGAAAGACTTATTTGACGTGTGACTGTACTTTCTCAAACAAATTTCGTTTTTCAGCTGGGATATACTACGTGAATAGTAGATTTCTACGTCTGTGTAGCAAAATCCAGTGACTGAGGACAGAAAAGGTAATGCTGACTTTAAATGTTCAGTGTAATTGCATCCGAAATAGTGTTAAGTTTTTTCCATTTCTTCTGCTGTTGCTTGTGCAGATTCGTATTACGATAAACAGTATGTATTTTGACCTGCGTTGTTGTACTTCCTCAAAATAAGGTTTATATTTCTGCAATAACTAACACAGAAACACCAGAGCGTTTCAGCAGCTCATCGTTGGAACTACACGGATTCATTGTTATTAGTCCAGGAAAATAAAACAGATAGTACTATTTTTCCAAAGATAATATAAGTAATTGTGTAATAACTACCACAAATTTGCAAAATGACGTTTACCTCATATACACTGTCTGCACCAAGAAAGCTCAAATATTTAGCCGAAAAATAGGTAAGGAAAAAGGTAGGCATAAAACATCCTGAACACAGAATACGTTTGTTACATCAAAAGTAAAATAACCTATCTGATTCATTGCTAGCTGGAATACACGCCATTTGCTGGACAATATGTGAATGAAAAAGTTTCGACAATATGTGAACGAAAATAGTTACAGAATGTTTTGTGAATCAAACTGTTGGTATAAACAGGAAAAATTTACGGATGCAGCATATAACTAATTCTGCCACTGGATCTGCGATTGTGTGTATCTAGTTTTAACATGAAAATAATTCTTAATGCAATATTAACTTAAATGTGATTGTAACTGGCTTCATAAACCACATACAAAAAAGAAACACGACAGAATTTCTTAGTGCACGGCCATTACGTCGAGTGTTGCGCATCATAGCTCGTCACTTATTTACTCGGTTACTGGAAAGAGGTATCGCTCTCCTTCCACCGTTAAAAACGATTTCGATATGTTACCTATACACTGTGCGCACCATCCTACGCCATAAAACGCACCAAACGTAAACTGTGCAGCAACTACATTGTTCACTTCCCAAAATATGCCCCGTTGTTTACTTATTTGTGAAGTATCGCAATAACTGTGGGCAGTAACTAAAGTAAACCCAGTTCACTACAAAGCTATGATGTCAGACTATAAGATACCCAAGAATCAATTTTTTTGCCGAATAGTTCTCTCAAAACTGAACGAGAAACCTGCATAGCGGACAACACTCGCAAATCCCAAACAGTGGTTTCTAATTTTTTACAGGAAAAGTAAAAGTTTTATTGAGAAACAGAGACGATTGTAGCTTCGCTTCATCTACATAAAACAAAATTTTTAGTTACATTGGATGACTTCAAATTAATGAAAACAGCAGTGCAGCACTTGGGCGTCATCGGCAGGCGTCGCTTTGGTGCACCACTTGTAGCGACAAACAGGCGTGGTGCGGACCACGAAGCGACGCGTCCCCGTCACGTCATTTGCAGAGGAATTTCTCCATTTGTTAGCATGTAGATGGTGCCAAACAGTGCCACTTCCGCGCATGACGTCCGAGCCACGCCATTTCTGTGTGAATTTGGTCTAAAATGACTGTGGGAGCGGTGACTTCATCATAACAACAGCCTGTTAGCCTATATACAGGTATGGTTGGTTATATGGGAGACTCGAAATGTACCATATCAGTCTTGACCTGTCACTGGATAGATGTTTGGCAACGGAATGGATAGATAGAAGAAAACATCTGAACTATACCAAATGACAGCGGAAACTACAACCAAGGTACAAATCACAACAGCTAAAGAAGTGGGCGGCTTGTGCAAATCCCGAAACCAACCAACGAAGGTGACAAATAAAACGACGAGTTTTATGGACTAAAGAATAAAAATGATAGTAGAAACAGGCAAAGGTGAGACAGAATACGCAGGATTGTGCAACGCCCTGAGAAAGAGCATAGAAGAAGAGGTACCCAGAGGATGCCTTGAAAATAAATCTCGTTTAAGATGGGCAAAGGGAGGGTAATAATTGAAAGGTAGCAGCTAATAGCGTTAGACACAGATCAAAGTCGAGATACACGTAAGAAAGAAGTAATCAGCTACACTGACGGAAAAAAATCACGACACCAAGAAATAATTAGAGTATGAAATTTCTAGAACACGTTTGTTTAGGTAACTTGTTTAAGTGCCTAACATTGCAAATGGTTCAAATGGCTCTGAGCACTATGCAACTTCTGAGGTCATCAGTCGCCTAGAACTTAGACCTACTTAAACCTAACTAACCTAAGGACATCACACACATCCATGCCCGAGGCAGGACTCGAACCTGCAACCGTAGCGGTCGCCCGGCTCCAGACTGTAGCGCCTAGAACCGTACGGCCACTCCGGCCGGCGGCTAACATTGCAAGCTCACAGATTACTGTAAGCGCGAGATAACCCATTGCAACTATGAAATGCTGGTAGGCTAATAACTGGCATAACGGCCAGAATGTTGTATGTAAGCGTGTAACCGTGCTTGCATGTTTGTACAAGTGCCGGATTTTTTTTGGGATGTAGGACCATGCCTGTTGCAATTGGCCCGTCAATACAGGAACGGTTAATGCTGTTTGTGGATGACGTCTGATGACGTCCCATATATGCTCTACTGGAGGTAGATCTGGTGATCGAGCAGGTCAAGGTACCATGTCGACATTCTGTAGCGCATGTTAGGCAACAACACCGGTATGTGGGCGAGCGTTACCCTCTTGTAAAACACCCCGGAAGGCTGTTCATGAATGGCAGCACAACAGGCCGAACATCCGGATTGATGCAAGAATTTTCAGGCGGGGTGCGTGGGGTAACTACGAGAGCGCTTTTGTTGTCATACGAAATCGCACACCAGACGATAATTCCAGGTGAAGATCGAGTGTGGTTAGCACGCAGACATGTTGGTTACAGGCCCTCAACTAGCTTCCTTGTAACCAACACATGACCATCACTGGCACCGAGGCAGAACCAGCTTTCATCACAAAACGCAACACACGTCCAATAAGCTCTGCCGGCCGGAGTGGCCGAGCGGTTAAAGGCGCTACAGTCTGGAACCGCACGACCGCTATGGTGGCAGGTTCGAATCCTGCCTCGGGCATGGATGTGTGTGATGTCCTTAGGTTAGTTAGGTTTAAGTAGTTCTAAGTTCTAGGGGACTGATGACCACAGCAGTTGAGTCCCATAGTGCTCAGAGCCATTTGAACCAATAAGCTCTCGCCTGACAACAATGAAGTTGCAAATGGTGATGGTTTGGGGTCTGTGAAACACTCGCTACGGAGCGTCTGGCTCGGAGCTGTCTTCGAAGTAACCGATTTGTAACAGTTAATTGTGTCACCGCGGTGGCTGCTGCAGATGCAGTACGACGCACCAGAGTCATCCGCCGAACGTGACCGTCTTTCCTTTCGGTAGTGCCGCGTGGCCGTCCGGAGCCCGGTCTTCTTGCGTCCGTACATTCTCGTGATCAACGCTGACAGAAACCAAGTACAGTGGCTACATCCCTGCCAAATCTTTCTGCAGTATCACAGAAGAAACATTCTAGTAGCCCTATTACAAAATCTCGTTCATACTGAGTGAGGTGGTAATAATGGCATTTTGTCGCCTTAGAGTCATTCTTGACTACCATCAACTCACAACGTCCAGTCTCAAACATAACTTACTCATGAGGGTTGCAGCAAGTATTTACAGCAAACCTGCTTTGCACCCTCATAGTGGCGCTACTATGGCGCTACTACTAAACTTTTATGCGACTGGCATGAAATTTGAAAGACATCGTCTTTCAGACGTAGGAACATGCTTACCAACTTTCGTTTATGTTGCACGGCTCCTTAGAGTAGCAACTTTTTTTTCGTCGGTGCAAATTGGAGCATTTTATTAACCTATCCATTAAAATCAATAACAATACCATACTTGTAGATGAATTGGATGCTTCTGTCTTCAAAATCCCAGGAATACTACCTTCAGACGAGACGAAAAAATGAACTGCTGCTGGCAGTAATGATTTCCCACTCGGTATTTTAAAGCTTGTGGATGAGGAATCTACAAACCATATAGCTCAAATATTTTCCCGTTGTTTCCACAGTGAAACATTACCAACCGATTGGAATTTCTTTCTTTCTTTCGCTAGTACCTTTGTCCCGCAGGTACGCAGGGTCAGCATGATAAATCGGATTTGGCAATGTTAGATGAAGGAGTGGCCGGTTGCCCTTCCTGCCGCCCCCCCCCCCCCCCCCGTACCCCCCAGGACGGAATTAGTGTACCCCAACTGTCTGCGACTAGTGTAATCCATGGAATAATGCGAAAGTGTTCAGATGTCTGCGAGTCATGTAACTGAGGCGGGACGTGGATACCAGCCCGGTATTCACCTAGGGGAATGTGGAAAACTGCCTAAAAACCACATCCATGCTGGCCGACACACCGACCGTCGTCGTTAATCCGCCGGGCGGATTCGATCCGGAGCCGGCGCGCCTACCCGAGTCCAGGAAACAGCACATTAGCGCTCTCGGCTAACGTGGCGGTACCAACTGATTGGAATAACACCAATATAATCATAACACATAAGAAATGTTTTGTTGAAAGTTCATAACTCCAAAGGGTAACAGAATATGTCTGTCTGGGTGAACTTGGAAATACGAAAGAATAAACCAGAAAAAAATTCGATATTAAACTGGGCTGGGAAGCCTATGGAAGACGCTCGTCAATAAGACGATGGCTCACCTGAAGAAAGTGTTTGATGAATGTATACTACTAGTAATAACTTATGGTTGAGAGACCTGGGTATTAAATGAATTCATTGTCAGAAAACTAATAGTAATCCAAGGGGGTCTGGGAAGTTCAAAACTGGGCCACACAAAGAAAGCAGTTGATATCAGACGTACAACAAAGGTCAGTGGTGAAACAAGTAATAGATTGGAGTCCAGCTTACAAAACGTCCAAGGGTAAGACCACCTTACAGATGGGTCAGAGACTTAAGGAAGACGGGTGGATAGAAATGGCAACAAGAAGCCCAAAATCAACGGAAGTGGAAGAACTTGCTGGAGCCCTGTGTTGCACGCCGAGTCATGTATACAGGGTTGTCCATTGATAGTGACTGGGCCAAATATTTCACGAAATAAGCATCAAACGAAAAAACTGCAAAGAACAAAACTCGTCTAGCCTGAAGGGAGAAACCATATGGCACTGTCGTTGGGCCGCTAGATGGCGCTGCCATACGTCAAACGGACATCAACTGAGTATTTTTAAATAGGAACCCCCATTTTTATTTCATATTCGTGTAGTACGTAAAGAAACATGAATGTTTTAGTTGGACCACTTTTTTCGCTTTTTTGATAGATGGCCCTGTAATAGTGACAAACGTATAAGTACATGGTATCACGTAAAATTCCGACAGTGCGGACGGTATTTGCTTCGTGATACATTACCCGTGTTAAAATGGACCGTTTACCAATTGCGGAAAGGGGCTATATCGTGTTGACGCATGGCTATTGTGATCAAAATGCCCAACCCGCGTGTGCTATGTATCTGATCCGTATGCTGGACGACATCATCCAAGTGTCCGGACCGTTCGCCGGATAGTTATGTCATTTAGCGAAACAGAAAGTGTTCAGCCACATGTGAAACGTCAACCACGACCTGCAACAAATGATGATGCCCAAGTAGGTGTTTCAGCTGCTGTCGCGGCTAATCCGCACATCAGTAGCGGACAAATTGAGCGAGAATCGGGAATCTCAAAAACGTCGGTGTTGAGTATGGTACATCAACATCGACTGCACCCGTACCATATTTCTGTGCACCAGAAATTGCATGGCGACGACTTTGAATGTCATGTACAGTTCTGACACTGGGCACAAGAGAAATTACGGGACGATGACAGATTTTTTGCACGCGTTCTATTTAGCGACGAAGCGTCATTCACCAACAACGGTAACTTAAACCGGCATAATATGCACTATTGGGCAACGGAAAATTCACGATGCAACATCAGCGACCTTGGCGGGTTAATGTATGGTGCGGCATTGTCGGCCGGTGTGGCCGTGCGATTCTAGGCGCTTCAGTCTGGAGCCGCGTGACCGCTACGCTCGTAGGTTCGACTCCTGCCTCGGGCATGGATGTATGTGATGTCCTTAGTTTAGTTAGGTTTAAGTAGTTCTAAGTTCTAGGGGACTGATGACCACAGAGCCATTTGAACCATTTTTTATGGTGCGGCATTATGGGAGGAAGGATAAGTGGCCACCATTTTATCGATGGCAATCAAAATGGTGCAATGTAAGCTGATTTCCTACGTAATGTTCTACCGATGTTACTACAAGATGTTTCACTGCATGACAGAATGGCGATGTACTTCCAACATGATGGATGTCCGGCACATAGCTCGCGCGCGGTTGAAGCGGTACTGAATAGCATAATTCATGACAGGTGGATTGGTCGTCGAAGCGCCACACCATGGCCCGCACGTTCAACGGATCTGACGTCCCCGGATTTCTTTCTGTGGGGAAAGTTGTAGGATATTCTCTATCGTGATCCACCGTCAACGCCTGACAACATGCGTCAGCGCATTGTCAACGCATGTGCGAACATTACGGAAGGCGAACTACTCGCTGCTGAGAGGAATGTCGTTACACGTATTACCAAATGCATTGAGGTTGACGGACATCATTTTGAGCATTTATTGCATTAATGTGGTATTTATAGGTAATGACGCTGTAACAGCATGCGTTCTCAGAAATCATAAGTTCACATTGGAACAACCGAAATAAAATGATGCTGAAGAGCTCAGTTTTCCGTGTTAATTTGTCCTTTCTTAATGGCTACAGGCAGGCGAAACTGGCTTATGCTGACACAGACAACAGATCTGCTACTTTTTTAAAATTGTGTACTGTAAATGAATTTGCTAATATTTTAATTTATTACGCTAACTGTACTTTTCTCCCTTTTTTATTATTTCGGGGGAAGCTGACAAATATTTAATCTATTGAAGCAAATGAAGCATTGCACTCACTGCTAAGTCGCTTAGTAAAAATATTTAGAGGCTAAGGCTGGAGCCATTCTGCAATGCAACAGATATCCGGCGATGACAGCGAGAAACTACCGTATAGACCAATTGGGGGCAAGCTTGAACACTGTATGTACATGCGCACCTTACGCCACGACACAGGGCAAAAGCGACATTATTGCCCCATCAGTGTTGAACCAATTCGTTTGTGTTTTTTCTCGTTTCTGTCGGCATTGTCATTAAAACAGCACTGCTTGCTATAATAACGTCGTGTTTCACACCAATGCAAATTTAACGAATAAAAATTGCCCCTTTTTTAGAAATTGTTTATTTAGAAACGAAAAATTTATGGGACTGCTGCTATGGCTAGCTGATATTTAACAAACACCTAGACCAAGGAAATACTTAAAAATACCGGTTACTCAGAACTAACATACCGATATCAGTTTTAACCGGTCGGTTTTTCTCATTCATAACATTGCGGTCAGCAGACCGCTCTTCTGGTGCCTGTGTGGTTTCTCGACTTTGATACCACTACCAGTCGCTCGCGTAGCTCCTCAATTGGCCTCACGAGACTGAGTGCATCCCCTGCCAATCCGCCCACAAAGGAGAAATCGCTGTCGGTACCGGGAATCGAACCCAGGAACTCCGCATGGCAGTCAGCCGCGATAACCACTGTCACGTGGACGGACGGAGTATGATGGGAGCAGCTAGTGTTATTGCTGGGTATTAGGTACTAGCAAAGTTCGAAAAGTTATGATCAGACGTCCTCCATGTATACTGTTTTTACGTAGCTTCGTCTCCTGAACAATCTTTGTTATTATATCTGTGGCGCACTCATCGAGTCCCGCATATTCACGGCTGCTTCGACTATACAAGTGTATCTGCCTGAGGACGCCGGCACGGTAGCTCAGCGTGTTCGGTCAGAGGGTTAGCGGCCCTCTGTAATAAAAAAAACTGACTTAATCGATCAATCAACGAACTTAAAAGGATGTCTTACGACGTCCGCCCCGAGCAAATCCAACGAACAAAAGCGAACAAAATGAAAACATAAAAAAAGTGGTCTTTGAGGCGAGAGTGGCTTCGGTCCATGTTTAGCGAGGGTGTGGCTGCACTCACACATGGCTTGTCGGTTTAGAAGGAGCACATGCCATTTTGCTTGAGTCTATACCATTTGGGCTGCTCAGGATTGAAGCTGTGTTTCGCTCGAGAATGATGTGTGGTAACGAGTGTGGCTGCATTAACTTATAGGGGGAGAAAGATAGCGAACTATGCATGCAAAAGTGGGGTTGTACTGAAGAAAAGATTATATCGTGCGTATACAGCTACTCTCTAAGCGCCTATTCTGCAAGGCAAGTGAAATTTAACCCTTTTACGGTGTTAAAAAGTTAGCGTCCCAGTGAGACGTTATATCGAAATCGTTCTGGGGCTCAGCAATTGTGTGTGCTTGTCACGTTTCGGCAACTACCAGTAGAAGTGTCTGTACTCTGTAGGTTGGGAACCATGCTGGATCACCACCTGAATAGTTATGTGACTTGGTTCTATACGCAACTAAATGAAAAGTCGAACAGTTACTTTATAGTTTCGCACGAAAAATTCTTCCTAATTTTGTCATTGATTTCCTGATGACTAGGTCTCACACAGTTTAAATGTTTCTAACAGGAGACGGCAACGGATATTAACGAATCACGCAAAAGAACATTAAATGTCATGTTATCTACTAGTCTTAACACAAATGACTCTTACAGATCCTTGCTAATAGTGACAATGACAGTTCATTAACAATGATCTAAGCAGTTCTGCATTATCTTACAGGCCCACGTATTATAAATAACCTTCCCAAAACGCAAGCCGGCCGTGGTGGCCGTGCGGTTCTAGGCGCTTCAGTCCGGAACCGCGTGACTGCTACGGTCGCAGGTTCGAATCCTGCCTCGGGCATGGATGTGTGTGATGTGCTTAGGTTAGTTAGGTTTAAGTAGTTCTAAGTTCTAGGGGACTGGTGACCTAAGATGTTAAGTCCCATAGTGCTCAGAACCATTTGAACCATTTGAACCCAAAACGGCCGGCCGGAGTGGCCGAGCGGTTAAAGGCGCTACAGTCTGGAACCGCGCGACCGCTACGGTCGCAGGTTCGAATCCTGCCTCGGGCATGGGTGTGTGTGATGTCCTTAGGTTAGTTAGGTTTAAGTAGTTCTACGTTCTAGGGGACTGATGACCACATCAGTTAAGTCCCATAGTGCTCAGAGCCATTTGAGCCATTTGAACCCAAAACGCACAGTGGCGATAACTGTACATTTACTCAAAGAGTTTTACTCGCGTTCTAACAGATACTGATCACAACCTATAGGTGAGTTCACACAATATTGCTTATGCTTCTTTATGTTTCAATATAACGGTTCCCGAGGCTGATGTAAATAAACACAAATACTAAACGCATTCCACCACGGGAACGTGGTGCCAAAGGAATAGCAAACGTAATCCAGTGATACGATCGATGCTATGCTAAGAATTGTACTGACCGAAATCAACTCAAAGTTAAGACTGAACGTAGATTGACTGAAATGGTACAAGTGTCGGCCTTGTAAAGATCGCGCAACAATATTAAACAATTTTGGTTATTAAATTATAGCTTGAACTACAAAAGGCTACTAAAACTATGGCCAAGTTTGGTTTAACAAATATTAAATACGAACAGTAGCTATTAAAATGTACAGAACCAAAGTATGTATACGCACCAGGTTCAAATGGTTCAAATGGCTTTGAGCACTATGGGACTTAACTGCTGAGGTCATCAGTCCCCTAGAACTTAGAACCACTTAAACCTTAGCTAACCAAAGGACATTACACACATCCATGTCCGAGACAGGATTAAAACCTGCGACGTAGCGGTCGCGCGGTTTCAGACTGTTGCGCCTAGAACCGCTGGGCCACACCGGCCGGCTATGCACTGGGATTCACTGGATTAAAAATACGGCATTTATACTGAATGATGAAATTTAGCTTTTGAAAATTACGTAATTCTTAATTAGTGAAGGTTGTCACATAATATGGGTGTCATTATATGCGGAAACTTCAGATTAACAAAAGTATGTAACTAAATCCTAGAATGTTACCGTACTTCAGTTACAGTCTATTCCGAAAGTTTTTGATAAGCTAATTAAATCTGGGCAAATTCAATTACGCCTCTGAAATCAGAGTATGGGATCTTTTCTTTAGATTTAACGTTAACTCATAATGTTTTTAAGGATAGTTGGCTGCATGAATTTTTTAATAACGATAACTTTCGAACTACTGCATTTCTAGTGAAACCAATTATTAGAATACAATCAGAACAGTAAATACCATGACCTGGAAAAAAGGTTTTGAAGGGGACTTCCTTTTACGCGAATCTGACATTTTGCGTCACATGTGCTCGCTATCGCAATATTACCAACGCTATTTGATTAAGAATATTAACAAAAATATTGTATATGCATTAGTTTACAGATTAGGAGTGTAGATAAAGTAGGACGGTGTCTGCCTGCCTCACTTACGACTTCAGCATCGAAATGCTAGAAGGGCGAGTGTAATTCTTGCTGTACATTAATTTAAAGAAATTAATCAAAATCTCCGAAGCATGTGCATCTGTATTGCAACAGAAATACCGTCGCACTGAGATAACACATCAGATATGCAAGTAACTAACTATATTTATTATTTACAGGTCACGTGCTTGGGATGAGTTGTAGGAGAATCGGTTTTATACATGCAAAGCAAGAATACACTAAGCATACCGGTTTATTTCGAGCAGATTTCAGCATGAATGAAAGAAAATGACTACTAATCAGTTACTCTTGTAGAATACTCACTTCTCTGAATATTAACGACAAACATTGGCTGACTAGAAGCATAATTGTATCTGAATGTACTCCTAACACATTGGAGGATACATCAAATCTACTTAGAAAACTACTTGGGAAACGCAGCAAACTTTCGTAATCTGCAAAGCTTGCAAATGAACATTAAGCGAGTGCAAGACTCGCGAAATAAGACAAGTAATCAAGCAACCCAATTTGGGATAAAAGTCCTGCAAACTGTGAGCTACTCACATAACGGCCAGCGCTAAATGCGAAATGAGAAACTTTTCTAAAACTCGGCGTACCTGCGCCTTAACACACAAGTCAGCACCGAATGCAGAAGTGGCGGAGATGGTGGCCTAGACTAGCCGCCACCGACCCAAGGACAGATCCAGGCGTCCACTCCATGGCCGATCCAGAAACGCAATCGTCATCTCCTTCTCTCTGCCTCTCGAAAAATTCAATCTGGAGGGAAGGACCTCCGGGCATTACCACAGCAACCAGCGAGAATTTCGCTTTCTTCTCCAGAAACAGGCGAACTCTGCACAGATTTATCATTCTTGGCTCACTGAAAGCATCTCAATATGAAGAACGTTGGTATGGACTCTTAGCTAGGCTTCCCTCATTGGTCGAGTCCTTCACGCCAAACCACAGTGTCGGACAAGATTCACATGGTTGGATAACTGGACTTTGGAGGGAAAATAACGAGTTTTTCCACGGTACGCTAATGGTGCCATATCGTTCTCTTCTGCGATCTGTGTACCGAAAGGAAAATTTGTCACAGACAGCAGTCCTACGGAGTCGGCAACTCCTTTGAAAGCAGAAAACCGCATTCGTAGCCGAAATGGACGGTCAGTGCTTACTACAAACGCTTCTACGAAAAGCAGCACCCATGAGTCCGGCCTCCTGTTACCAGAGCGTTTTCTGCAAACTGAAAAAGGAGGGCGGAGAAAGGAAAGGAAAGGGAAGGGTGTAAGTGTGTGGGTGTTACGTTGACAAGTTCCGCAACGGACTCATCTGACAAGTACTCTATGACTCCTGCAAGAAGCAATTTCCACCCCACACTACTACAGAAGTCAGACAGACGCTCCTAACGTATCAAAAAGAAAAGCCTCAAAAACTTTCAGCAATATCTTCTGGAGTCGTCCCCCGTAAGGAAAAGACACAAAAGTATTGAATCGAACTATGCCTTGATGAAGTCAAGGACTCCTATCTGCCCCTAGTCTAGCTATTGGCGTGGTACACCGGTCAGATAACCAGTCCACCGCGATGCCACTCAATGTTCGCTCGCAGGCGCTAGGTAATACTCTGTCTGTGTTCACACCGCACATTAAGTGTCGCGGCCAACACAGTGAACAAACGCTTTATCGCGAGCAACTCAATATAGAGTATGACTCCTATTCGCTAGCGACAGAGGTGCTCTCTTAGTGCAGTACTGAGTAGAGACTTTGTTCCTCACTCTCTGCGTACACGCACGAGCGCACTCGCTCACGCTACGTGTTCCGTCTTCAAGAGCCTCACCGGATCGACCTCTCTCCACGCGAAA
The DNA here is from genome assembly GCF_023864345.2 of Schistocerca serialis cubense. NCBI lineage: Eukaryota > Metazoa > Arthropoda > Insecta > Orthoptera > Acrididae > Schistocerca > Schistocerca serialis. Next base: position 730,888,628 of record NC_064641.1, read on the forward strand.
AGCGAAAGGGTATATCATCTGCTGTCTTTCCCTCTCTCCTCCGGCTCATTTCCTCAGAAATAGTCCGACAATCAGCCTTACTCTTACAGGCGGGAGAATGGCGCTCTGTTTAAGCCGACCAATCCGGAAATATATAGCATCTGCATTAGGTGTTTACTGTCCACCTCTGAGAACTCTGAAACTGCGCACTAGGTCCGTCAAAAAACAATACAGTGGGTTTTACTTTTAAGGTGAACACACAGGCCATTATCCATTTTCTCTGGCAAAAAACTGTTTTGGTCCCGGGGCGGTTGGCCGGCTGGCACAGCTGTGTGCTAAATCACCCTCCTACGGACTTTCCAGCGGGCTGGTTGTCTCTGCCGAACAAAAACTCCTGTGGCCGTCATGTCTTGAATGTTTGTGCATGCCAGCCTTGAATTTTAATCTCAGTGCGCACTTGCGATTTATTTATTAGATTTGTATATCGATTAAATGGAAATATGTAAAATTGACTCTACCCTATCGAGTTTGGGCTCGAATGAAACGTCTTGATATGCAGAATACGACAGTGAGGTCGGAATATGTAAGAAATGAAGGTCAGGAGACCACGCCACCTTACAAGGGTTTACTGATATCGGCTGCATCAGGACTGTGTGCAGCATCAGCGGCGACAAGGAAAAATGTGTACTGGACTGGGGTTCGAATCTGGGACCTCCGACATACTAGGCAGGTGTGTTACTGTGCCACCCAGACACAGTGTTTATCACACCTATGGACTCTCCGGGCACACCTCTCGGCCGGCCCACAATCCCACCTGGAGCCATCTATCCGCAGTCCCTGTCCCATGTCCTCCACGCTTGCTACTTTGACAATGAGATTCCCGTAGGAAATCAGACGTAAGCGTGCATCCGCACTGAATGTGGTGGATCCATTGCCCATCGAGGCGAATCACTTAAATGAATGCATGGTGTCCGTTCTTTCGGACATGTCTGAGAGAACGGACACCACACACTCATAACCAGGAGCCTTTGTGACAGACCTCCTGTGGTCACGCTGGAACTGCTATGCAGCCAGTCAGCCCGCTCACTTCCCCTCAAGACAAACTGAAGCCTTCCTCCATTGCCAGACGAATTAATGCTTTCATCAAACGCAATCAGAAATGAGCAAGTAAAAAGATAAACATCGCATAGTGACTTGTGACTGAAATGCCACACAAGGTAACGTTTTCCTTATTTACGATCTGCCGATCTATATTGAAACAGCGTGGTTGCTTAGGCAATGCTATTGAATGAGTAAGTAAGCGGTGCTAGCATTTACGATCAATGTGAAGTAGATTCCATTCCGTTTACCTGTTGTTTCTGATTCATGATTGGGTCTAGTAAGACTGTATCTCATTCACCAAATAGGTTTTATAGTTTGTATATTTTTTCAAATGTATATTAACAAACTGGTCTTTGTATGACTGGACTCAGAGAGGTAGGTGTTTTGAATTAGCTTAATCGGTCTGAACTATGTAAGGCTCTTGTAATTTTGAAGCACAGTTAATGCAAATACATCTTTATCTCAGAACAGCAAATTTAATAAATTTATTTAGCTGAAGTACTAATTTTATCAGTCAGTAGAAGCGAGCAAGCAAATGATATAGGGTAATAAACTAAATGTCCTCGTGCCGAATCCAAGTCAGATTTTTCAATCAAAGCTACTTCTGTTTGTGCTAGATGTTTCCAAAGTAAATTATTTTCAGACCACAAACGATAAGTTACTTCTGGAGCTTCGAGAAGGCGGCTAATCGACATTTAATTTAATATATTGACGACACTTCTGTGTTGCAAGGTTATGTCAATGAAATATAACTTCTTCCAACATGCGAGCATAAATTTGGGTTACGATCTTGCCTAATAGGCAGGTGTTAAATATTATTTAGGGATTTATGTTACATTTAGCAACAGGAAAATCTACCAATAGAGAATACTGAGATACACTCTTGAACAAAAAGAAAAACCACACACCACTAAGGAATAATCCGATTGGGACGGAAACCGGTAAATATGATTTGCATGTACAGACAAACAATTGCTTTCGATTTCAGATAAATTGGATGATTAATTCATGAAAAAGAGCTTCACAGACTGTGCGAGTCAATAACACCTTGGTCTGTCTCTGGCCCTTATACGACCAGTTATTCGCCTTGGCATTGATTGATAGAGTTGTCTTCGTGCTTGCCAGACCATCCCCTTGACCGGAAGGTCGTCGGATCTCTCCCCAATTGAGAACTTTTGGAGCATTATGTGCAGAGCCCTCCAACCAATTCGGGATTTTTACCATCTAAAGCGCCCGTTGGACAGGATTTGGCACGATACGCCTATAACAGTTTCCACAACGAAACTTTGTCTCGAAACCTGGCAGAAAATCCAAAGAGATTCTGGTCATATGTGAAGTATGTTAGCAGCAAGAAATAATTAATGCCTTCTCTGCACGATAACAATAGAGATACTATCGAAGACAGTGCTGCCAAAGCAGAGTTTCTAAACACAGCCTTCTGAAATGCCTTCACAGCAGAAGACAAAGTAAATATTCCAGAATTCGAATCGAGAACAGCTGTCAACAGGAGTAATGTAGAAGTAAATATCCTCAGAGTAGTGAAGCAACTTAAATCACTTAATAAAAGCAAGTCTTCTGGTCCCGACTGTATACCAATTAGGTTCCTTTCAGAGTATGCTGATGCCTTAGCTCCATACTTAACAATCATATACAACCGTTCGCTCGACGAAAGATCCGTACTCAAAGACTGGAAAGTTAGACAGGTCACACCAATATTCAAGAAAGGTAGTAGGAGTAATCCACTAAACTACAGGCTCATATCGTTAACAACGATATTCAGCAGGATTTTGGAACATGTATTGTGTTCGAACATTATGAATTACCTCGAAGGAAACGGTCTATTGACACACAGTCAACATGGGTTTAGAAAACATGGTTCCTGTGAAACACAACTAGTTCTTTATTCACATGAAGTGCTGAGTGCTATTGACAAGCGATTTCAGATCGATTCCATATTCCTGGATTTCCGGAAGGCTTTTGACACTGTACCACACAAGCGGTTGGTAGTGAAATTGCGTGTTTGTGGAATATCGTCTCAGTTATGTGACTGGATTTTTGATTTCCTATCAGAGGTCAAAGTTCGTAGTAACTGACGGAAAGTCATCGAGTAAAACAGAAGTGATTTCAGGCGTTCCCCAAGGTAATGTTATAGGCTCTTTGCTGTTCCTCATCCATATAAACGATTTGGGAGGCAATCTGGGCAGCCGTCTTCGGTTGTTTGCAGATGACGCTGTCGTTTATCGACTAATAATGTCATCAGAAGATTAAAACAAACTGCAAAACGATTTAGAAAAGATATCTGAATGGTGCGAAAAGTGGCAGTTGACCATAAATAAGGAAAAGTGTGAGGTCATCCACATGAGTGCACGATAAATCAGTCTAATCTAAAAGCCGTAAATTCAACTAAATACCTGGGTATTACAATTGCGAACAACTTAAATTGGAACAGGAACACATAGAAAATGTTGTGGGGAATGCGTTTTATTGGCAAGACACTTAGAAAGTGTAACAGACCTACTAAGGAGAGTGCCTACGCTACGCTTGTCCGTCCTCTTTTAGAATACTGCTGCGCGGTGTGGAATCTTTACCAGGTAGGACTGACGGAGAACATCGAAAAAGTTCAAAGAAAGGCTCCACGTTTTGTATTACCGCGAAATATGGGAGAGAGTGTCACAGAAATGATACAGGATTTGGGCTGGAAATCGTTAAAAGCAAGGCGTTTTTGGTTGTGACGGAATCTTCTCACGAAATTCCAGTCACCAACTTTCTCCTCCGAATGTGAAAATATTTTGTTGATGCCGGCCTACATAGGGAGGAATGATCACAACGATAAAATAAGGGAAATCAGAGCTCATACGAAAAGATATAGATGTTGATTCTTTCCGCGCGCTATACGAGATTGTAATAATAGAGAATCGTGAAGGCGGTTCGATGAACCCTCTGCCCGGCACTTAAATGTGATTTGCGTAGACGTAGACGATATCCCTCAGGAGAACATCTAGCAACTTCATCAATCAGTGCGAAGCCGAATACCAACTTTAACACGAAACAAAATGATTCGTTGCGCTATATAAGTACAGGTGTCTGTAGAACCATAAGTGAGAATAGTCAGATAGTATTTTGTTAGTTTTGGCGTTATTCAGTTTTGAAGGATGGGTAATCTTTAACCACAGAATACTAAAGGGAAGAAAGTGTTACATTTCTACTAAAGCATCATAAATTTTACTACTGAAAATTTTATTCAAAGGAAGACAAAATTTGTAGAGTATGAGTTAATTACAATTATTAGTTTGCCAATGGTGCGTTACATACCAAATTAAGTACAAAATGTTCTGTTTTATACCCTACAGCAATCGTAAATTTTACGAGGGCTTAGTAATATAGGGTTATGTAAGACTCGGTGACCACAAGGTGTTGCAATTAAGGTTGTGAGTAACGTCCATTCGCCGGCCGCTGTGACAGAGCGGTTCTAGGCGCTTCAGCCCGGAACCGCGCGACCACTACGGTCGCAGGTACGAATCCTGCCTCGGGCATGGATGTGTGTGATGTCCTTAGGTTAGTTATGTTTAAGTAGTTCTAAGTTCTAGGGGACTGATGACCACAGATGTTAAGTCCCATAGTGCTCAGAGCCATTTGAACCATTTTAGTAGGTTCCATTCACTACACAGACACCATAGTCGTTGAATGTGGCACTCAACAAAGATGACGTAATAGCACCTGTAGTAACGAGAAATTCCGGCGATGCGAGCCTCCTCCGAAGGTGCTGTGGCGACTACTGTTGTTTCCGATTCACTGTGAGCGGTGCGGAACTCGACGTCAGGTTTGTGGCGGCGAAAGCCAGAGCGAAAGCACAGAGGGTAGCTCGAGATAATTACGACGGCCCGCGGCCCGCCGCTGTTTATGCTGGGTGCGTCGGCGAAGCGCGCTGACTCCGCGACGGAGCAGACACAACAGCGGCGCACAGGTGGCCGACCCGCGGCCCAGACACAACGGCAAGGTCGCTGCCGGACGCGGGCGATACAACGCCCAGGCAGGCCCAACTTGCGACAGCGACCGTCCCTCTCGCCTTTTGTGTACGTCCTGCTAAACGCACTGAACGCCGCCGGCACGCTACAGCTTCACAACCGCACGTACTCGCAGACGGGTGTACGAAAACAGGGATGTTAGTACCCATGAGACATTGTAATTCTGTCAGAGACAGCAAATGACTTGGAAGAGCAGTTGAACGGAATGGACAGTGTCTTGCAAGGAGGATATAAAATGAACATCAACAAAAGCAAAACGAGGATAATGGAATGTAGTCGAATTAAGTCGGGTGATGCTGAGGGAATTAGATTAGGAAATGAGACACTTAAAGTAGTGAAGGAGTTTTACTATTTAGGGAGTAAAATAACTGATGATGGTCGAAGTAGAGAGGATACAAAATGTAGACTGGCAATGGCAAGGAAAGCGTTTCTGAAGAAGAGGAATGTAACATCGAGTATAGATTTAAGTGTCAGGAAGTCGTTTCTGAAAGCATTTGTATGGAGTGTAGCCATGTAGGGAAGTGAAACGTGGACGATAAATAGTTTGGACAAGAAGAGAATAGATTTCGAAATGTGGTGCAACAGAAGAATGCTGAAGATTAGATGGGTAGATCACATAACTAATGATGAAGTATTGAATAGAATTGCGGAGGAGTTTGTGGCACAACTTGACAAAAAGAAGGAACCGGTTAGTAGGACATGTTCTGAGGCATCAAGGGATCACAAATTTAGCATTGTAGGGCAGCGTGGAGGGCAAAAATTGTAGAGACCGAGAGATGAATGCACTAAGCAGATACAGAAGGATGTAGGTTGCAGTAAGTGCTGCGAGATGAAGAAGCTTGCACAGGATAGGGTAGCATGGAGAGCTGCATCAAACCAATCTCAGGACTAAAGACCACAACAACAACAGTACCAATGATTGTATGGACATAATTGGTCTCTTGATTAGGTACTGCTATGCTGGAGGCAAAGCAGTGTACGTGTTTATCTCGTAAAAACATGTCTTATGCGTGAGTGATCACTCGTAGCGGAGCCGAAACACAGAATCTCATTGCCTGGATGCAGGACCCCTCTAATCTCACATGTCAGAAGACAAATCGGACATGTTCAAGTGGCTCTGAGCACTACACGACTTAACTTCTGAGGTCAGCAGTCGCCTAGAACTTTAAACTACTCAAACCTAACTAACCTAAGGACATCACACACATCCATCCCCGAGGCAGGATTCGAACCTGCGACAGTAGCGGTCGAGCGGTTCCAGACTGTAGTGCCTAGAACCGCTCGGCCATCCCGAGCGGCAGACTTTGAATTATATAAAACTTTCAGTACCGGGGTGGAAGTAGGCAGGGCATCCGCCACACCTTAAATTAATCATGCCAAATCCGTTAATGATCATGTCGACACTGTGTCGATGCTGGACAAAGGCACAGGCAAAAGAAGGAGAAGAAGTTATGTAATATTGTGATCAATTCACTGAACAAAAAATTTGATAGCTTTCGTCGCACACATCGATGTACGTTCAAGAAGCAAAAAACGCCAAGAAAAAGTGTTCAGGCCTATGAGAATTGGTTTCTAAAGGTACCAGAAAAAATATGTCGTCAAAATTAAATCTTTGCTGGGTAATACACTGAGTAACGAATGCTCAGCAGAGGCGAAAATAACGCTGGGTGTGCCCCAAGGAGGCATAAAAGGACCTATTATGGTCACACTATACACAGACGATTTTTTAGAGCAGCAGCATTATCCCATTTTTCGCTGTCGATGCTGTTGTCTAAAGGAAATTATTGTCGTTAGACAGTTGCAAGGAAATGCGGAAAGACTTGGACATAATTTTCACTTGGTCCAGTGAATGGCAACTCACTTTAAATGTAAATGCTGGATAATGCCTATAACAAAAAGAAGCAGCCCATCAGTTTCTTATTACAAGATAAATTATGAACATCTGAAGCATACTGTATCGTTTTAATATTTAGGGGTAAAACAAAAAGTGGCATGGAATGGAATGAATACAGATAATTAGTATTAGGGTACCCGAAAGAAACACTGATTTGTTGGAAGGGTTCTGGGAAGATGCAGTGTATCTGTAAAGGAAAGCACATACTAGTCCCCAATGTGACCAATTATAAAGTATTTTTCCAGCATTTGGGGTTCTCATTAAGTAGACATGACAATAAACCTCGAACAAATACAGAGATGCACACCTAGAATAGTAACACGTTAGCAGTGCCCAGGCAGAAAACTAAAATGCACAGGTAACTTTTGCGTAACTAGTCTCCTGTCAGCATCGTATATCTTGCCTTGGGACCATGGGAATAATATGATAGAGACTGTGGTGCTCGTTCAGTACAGTAATGAGATTGGAAAAAAAATTCATAATATTAGTAAGAAATATAATCAGGAAATTTTTAAAATTTGACCTGTGGTGACCCTGTGTTACTCGACCACTTTTGCGGAAACAGTCACATAACGTATGTAAATTCATAATGAAAGACCAGTCTTCAGCTCGTGGTCCAGTGGCAGTGCGGCTCTCGCAGCCGAGCGAAGCAGACGTGCGGTGTGTGCTCTCCGCTGTCAGAGAGAGCCCGCGCGCCTTGTTTACCTTCTTCGGCCGACACTAACGTGACGCCGTAGCGCTACAAGACCATGGCAAACCAATACAGAAGATCCACCTTGAAATTCACATTTCGGAACGACTTTACCCGACCAAAGGCGCTCGAAGTCGAACGCTTTTTAAAAGAGGAAGCCAAGATCCCGGCTGCCGACATTGTCGGCATTCACTTTTCGATCGTCAGTAGCACGGTCTATGTAAAGCTCATAAACGAACCTACATGCGACAAGGTGCTTCGTGAGATGAAACAAGAACTCCGCTTCTGCCACGCAGATGGCAATGTTGGCAACGTCGAGGTCGGCCATGCTGCAATGGGACTGCGGACTATCCGCATATTCGAACTTCCATTTGAACTCCCGGCGGCAGAAGTTGTCGCGGCGCTCCGCCCCTACGGCACGGTACACGAACACGTGGCTGAAAAATGGACCCAGTTTAAGACGTATCCAGTACTCAATGGAGTACGCCAAGTGCGCATAGATCTCCAACGACACGTGCCATCCTATCTACAGATAGGAGGATGCCGGGCCATAGTTATTTATGACGGCCAGCCGAAGACGTGTTCCGGATGCGGCAAAGAAGGACACCTTCGTTCCGAGTGCCTCCAGCGTCGGATCACACAACTACCACCGAAGGACGTTGCACCACCAGCGGCGAAGACTGTTCTACCCGTGACTTACGCGGCGGCGCTCACGACGTTCTCCACACTACAGACACGGCCGACCGCTTCAGCGGTACAAGAATCACTTTCCACGGACAAAAACCTGGATGATCCGCCGACCTGGCCAGTGGTGGAAAATAGTACTACGACTCTGGAGCTACCGAACGCGACAGACATTGACGCCGGCAAGATGGCAATTGACTCCCTTATTGTACCGACCGAAGCGTTTGTTCCGGCGGAGCGTGAGTCAGTGCCGTCTTCTGACAACGAAGGCCATGTACGGAAACAGCGATCACCGAAACGCCGAAAGCGCCGTCGTCGGACCGTGTCGGAACACAGCGGTTCGCATTCGGCCGGGGAAGAACAACTGACCCCTCAAGAAGCCAGCCGCGAAGCTGAGGCTGTTTCCACTGACTCCAACCTTGCAGAACAGACAGAAAAACATGCAGCTTTCGAACATCAGACCATTGACAGAATCAGTGAGCAGCGGGAAGGTACCAGTGCAGGCAGCGAAGTCGCCCGGTCCCTTACTACCAACCATTCCGAGGCTATGGAACATGAACAGACATCCGCGCCCGCTTCGTGGGCCGAGGACGTCGAGACACAAGATCCCGACCCGCGGCCAGCTGAGGCGCCGCCGGATCATGCAGCATAAGCAGCGCAAGGAGGACCGCGTTTGGCGGGGGGTGGCGTCACTTCCGATGTTCGCTTCTCTCCAACTTCAACATGGATAACCTCGCCCAAACAACGCGTTGCCAGGCTTACCGCCTGGCGACAATGAATATCAACATGATCTGTTCTCCTGTCAAGATCCAACTTTTGAAAGAAACCATACGAGCCATGGGAGTTGACTTTGCTTTCCTACAAGAAGTGAAAACGACTGCACTCCCGCACTTTTACGGTTACGCCACACATGTGACGCCCGGTAGCCCTGCAGACACCGGAGTGGCAATATTAGTGCGTGAAGGTATTGAAGTTACCGACGTCACGTTTCTTCCCTCCGCGCGAGGAATAGCATTTACGGCACTCAACACCCGATTCATTAATGTTTACGCGCCGTCGGGGACCACAAGACGTCACGACCGCGCCAGATTCTACTCCACAGATGTCGCTCCCCTTTTCCTTGGACGATACGACCACAGCGTCTTCGCCGGCGATTTTAATTGCGTACTTCACCCAAAGGACCAAATCCCACATTACATGCCTTGTCCGGAACTGGGTGCGATGACCCAAGAACTTCACTTGTGCGACACGTGGGAAAAAGTCCACGGTAACCGCTCTGGCCACACTCATCTTACCAGTCATTCGGCCAGCCGACTTGACCGCATATATGTGTCACAAGATCTCACACAAGGTGTGGTGGACGCCGAATTATGGCCTCAAGCCTATTCCGATCACAGTGCCTATATCTGCACTATACACCTACGCCTCCAACAAGTCTGGCGCAGCAATGGCTTTTGGAAGCTCAACATAACTCATCTCCAGGACCTGGATTGCCGTCGGCAAGTTGCAGCAACGTGGACTGACTGTGAACGCCGCCACCCACGATACACCTCGACCCTGGAGTGGTGGCTCCTCTGTGCCAAACCAGCAATCCGTAGGACACTTATGCGATATGGCAAGGACGTGACTGCGTGGCATCGACAGACCCTCGATTTTTACTACGCGGCACTCGGGGACCTCGACGCCTTACCCCCTTCCCCGGAGAGACAACATGACCAAAGCAGAATCAAGGCTCACATACTATCATTGACGAAGCGTCGACTAGAAGGTGCAGTAGTCCGCTCGCGACGGCACGACCGAACGGTTGCAGAGGAACCCACTATGCACCACGTTGTGGCGGATAAGCGCCGACAACGTCAACATTTAATCACACAACTCCGGACACACGACGGTCGCTTATGTACGACCCAAGCAACCATAGTAAAGGCGGTGGAGGATCATTTTCGTCATCTATACAAGGAAAGAACCGTCATTGACGAGGCCACTACTGAAGTGTTACAGCAGATAACACGTACTATCGACGAGGCTACCGTGAATGCACTAACAGAGGAAATCTCACTCGAAGAAGTCGAAGACGCCGTGGACAAAGGTGCGGCCAATAAATCTCCTGGACCTGATGGATTGCCCATCGAATTCTACCGGACTTTCCGTGACATCATGATGCCTCGCTGGGTTATAATGTTCCGCGAACTTATGTCTCCAGACTGTGCTGTGCCGCCAGAGTTTGTAGAAGGTCTCCTCATACCAATACACAAGCCAGGTGGAGGGCTATCGATTAACGACTATCGGCCGCTTACAATGTTGAACGCCGATTACAAGATTTTCACCAAGATTATGGCGAGCCGTATTAAGACGTCTTTGCCGATGATCCTCGCTCCAGAACAGACGTCGCAGGGGGGAGAAGCCAACATACACATGGCCACCGGTGACTGCAGGGACTTAATAGCGATCGCTTCTGCGTGCCGTCTGAGAGCGGCGATCGTCTCTGTCGATTTCAACCGCGCCTTTGATAGAGTGCACCAAAACTTCCTCCTACGAGTGATGGACTGTATGGGATTCCCCCCGGGCCTCATCGACACCCTACGGCGTCTTTGGACCGCAGCCAGCTCACATGTCCAGGTCAATGGAAGGACGGTAGGACCAGTACCCATTAAGAGGTCTCTACGACAGGGTTGTCCCCTTTCTACCTACCTTTATGCAATCGCACTCGAGCCACTCCTAGGGGGCCTTAACCACCGCCTATCTGGTATCACGCTGCGGGACGTCACCTTTCGCTATAGGACATACGCTGACGACCTGCTACTGCTGGTTCGTTCCAATGACGAAGTTCAAAGTGTACTAACCTGGATTGAGCGATACGGACAGGCCGCTGGCAGTCTTCTGAACATCAACAAGTCGGCGGCGTTGGACATTGGGCGTGGTCTCGGACCGGAAGCCCTCGCTCCCCTCCCACCAGTTTCTGATCTGCGATATTTGGGCATCACGTTCAAGAAAGATGTACGTAAAACAGCTGCAGCAAACTACCGACGGTTATTACAGATCATACGCGCAATGGTGCGACAGAACCTGCTCCGGGACTTGAATCAGTTACAACGTGTTGAATACTTGAACCTCCACGTAGCCTCCAAACTCAACCACGTGGCACAGGTCCTCCCACTACCGCTGCAGATAGGTCGCCGGCTTCAGGCGGCCTTCAGTTACTACGTTTCCGCAGGTCATATCTTTAAAGTACGATACGACACTCTTACCCTCCCAGTGCACAAAGGAGGTCTGGGACTGGTCAACGTCAGGGCGAGAGCAGCTGCCCTTTACATGAGCAACATGAGGAAACGATGGAAAAGTCAATATGCCTCTCTCACGGGTCGTTTACTACAGGTTCTGATGCCAGCCTCCAACGTCCCGCCGGTGTCGGTTGCGCACGTCGCACCACAGCTCTCCCATGTGTCGACCTTCATTCTTGCTTACAGCTATGTCAGCTTGAACCTCTCCGCCACACGTCCACCGAAGGCGAAAGATTTTTATACCAACCTTCTGCGGGCTGTTCACCATAACGTGGTGGAAAACAAGTACCCTACGGTTCACTGGCCAAGAGTGTGGAAAACGATACACCACCACTTTCTGTCATCCACGGTGCGTTCGAAGTGGTATCAGATCGCCAACAAAAAATATGCCACACGCCAGCGACTTCACACTATTGGACTGGCAGACTCCCCTTATTGCCCAGATTGTCACCTTTTGGATACCGATGAACATCGTTTTACTTGCGCATCATCGTCCGGAGTTTGGCGACTAACACAGAAGATACTGGCTTGCTACCTCCGGGTCACACCTGATTTGATTGACCCGCAGACCCTACTCTGTCCCGATGAAACTTACTTTCCGGCTGCAAAATATCATGCGCTTACATGGTTCAAAGGACTTACCGTCGCCTACATCTTTAGCGACGGAGAGAAAGAGCAGCTTGATTACTGGTGGTTCCTACAAAATGCTCACAATGCCCTCGAACGCACACCGAAATACCGTACGCTCTTCGCAAATTATTTACGCAGCGTTTTCGTTAACCCCCCACTCAGCTGGGGAGTGCCAGGCTGTGGTTAATGTGCTGTGCCGCATCACACTAACGGCTCAACGTTCTGTCTTGTCAGCCATGACCAAAGGAAGAGACAAGTTGCTGCAAGGATACTGTTTTCCTTGCGGCACTAGCGAAGCAGAATGCCTCCGTTGCAGATGCCCTTCAAAGGCGCTATTGGAGATTTCAGATAACGATGGCAAGGCTCCAAGTGGAACCAGTTACATTATTGAAGAACCTTTTAGTTAGAATTCCATCGGTGGTTTATATTTTTATTTTTTTGATTACTCTTTTATGCCACCTTTGTTGTTGTAACACTTACTTGTAACACTTAGTTACTGGAATTCTCATTTGTGCACGCTCCCTAAATGTAATCATATATAAAAAAAAAGAAAAAGTGGCAACGAATAGCCCTAACCTTGATTCCCATACTTCCCCTGGTCTATAGGCAGCTCTCTGGGGTGGGTTTACTCAGGAGCCAACGCCTGAAGTGGATCAGATTTTTTTGTTATAGGATGACAAGTGGCGGTGGCACTTAGTTTTTTTATTTTTTATTTTTTAAATATTTATTTTTTAGTTCCATTTTCCTAAGGGGCTTTTAAGGGAAAAAAGTGGTCCAAAAAGGGGGTAGCGTCTAAATTAGTAAAAAGAATTAAAAAAACAAAAAAAAGAAAAAAAAGAAAAAAAAGAGGTAGCGTCTAAAAAAAAAAGTGGCTAGCGTTGCTGCCTCTGGATCACGGGGTTCCGGGTTCGATTCCCGGCCGGATTGTGCATTTTCTCTGACCGGGGACTGGTTGTTTGTCATCATCATTCCATTATCATCTTTCGCGATAATGACTAGATTGGATTGTACAAAAATTGAACATGTAAAAATTGGGACTTTGTTCAAAAAAATGGTTCAAATGGCTCTGAGCACTATGCGACTTAACTTCTGAGGTCATCAGTCGCCTAGAACTTAGAACTAATTAAACTTAACTAACCTAAGGACATCACACACATCCATGCCCGAGGCAGCATTCGAACCTGCGACCGCAGCGGTCGCTCGGCTCCAGACTGTAGCGCCTAGAACCGCACGGCCACTCCGGCCGGCACAACTGCTGAGGTCATCGGTACCTAGACTTACACACTAGTTAAACTAACTTAAACTACCTTATGCTAGGTACAACACACACAGCCATGCCCGAGGGAGGACTCGAACCTTCGGCGGGAGGGGCCGCGCAATCCGTGACATGGCGCCTCTAAACGCGCGGCCACTCCGATTCACATGCTATTACATAAATCAGAAAGTACTGAAAGCATTCTAGACAGTGCAAAAGTACATGGGCTGTCAGGTGAGTAAACGTAGGCGGCCTTGCTCTGAGCCACTGGGCAGATGGACACAGGAAGGAGGTGCAAATCAATAGCCTGTGGGCCAGTCAGTTCTTTGTATTTGCCACACCGGGGCGTCCAAGCATTGCGGACAAACACAGATAGGATGTCCTGTGTCACAGGAGGCCCCTGCCGCGAAACAGTTTACAGCCCGGAAGACTGGGAGGAGGAGAAATGCTTTAGCAGAATGGCATGATTGCGCACAAAATTAGATAGCTAAGTTTTCCTCCGTAAAAGCGCTGGATGCCAGAGATAGACATTTCGACAATGGAAAGGGGACCCACGGTTTTGGGCCTTTGAAATTTTTGAGGTGCCTCTGGACATGTTGACTTAACAATAACTAAATGTTTATCCAACATACGAATCACAGACATTGGCTCACGTAAATAAACAAGAGGTTAGGGAGAGTGAAGCGTGAAATTTACTTTCAAAATCTTTCCTTAAAGAATTTACTTTGTTTACTAGCGATTCATCAAGAACATTAACACACTATGTGAGCATGCAAGTAGTTGCCAAGGAGTAACTGATGGAAACAAATTAAATTTCAACCAATGGAAATTTTATTCATAAAAGCCTTTTCAAAAACAGATTTAAAATTTATAAGCAGAAAAGCACCCTTCAAATATAAAGTTACAATTTAACAAATGTGAATTTTATTCCTAAAAGCTTTTTCAAAACTGTTTTAAAATTATAAGCAGAAAAGCACCCTCGAAATATCAAGTTACAATTATTCAGAGGCAGACCAAAAAAATTTTTGTTACAGTAGGAGCCTTCGGGCTGAGAAGCTTCCGCCCCCTTTCAACACGGCCGTACTCACAACCGTCCACAACGACCTCTGAAAAACTACACTGGTGCAAATCTGCAACACACCAGATTTCTTTAAACAAAAATTTTTAAATACTCACACAAACACATTAACTATGCACCCCCTAAGATGGATGGAAATGGTACAAACACTCACACTAAAAGTGCACCAAAAGTGCAAATTGTGTTTAAAAGAGCTCTTACGAAGGAAGGTGGCAACTTTATAAAATGACTATTTAAATAAAACTCATGAAATTCAGACTTACATAAAGTGTACAACATGCTCTACATTATACATATACCGCCTCGCAAGATGATAGGCAATATAAAAGCATATTTCAGGAATTCGGCCCTTACCTTAATTCTATAAATTCGTTAACACCGAATCCGAGAAACATGACAGAGGCAGCTAATAACGTACGGCAGACTGACAAGGGGGGGGGGGGGGGGGGGTTACTAAACAATCCGAAGCGCAGATTGCTCTAAACCTCCCCAATTCCACAAGGGAAAAACGTACCACCCAATTCCTCCTGTTGCTCTCTTCTGAACCGCGAAGCCACTACCCCTTTCTACACGGCGCTGCCCTTTGGACTCACGTGGGAACCTCACATGCGCCGACGCTCAAGGCGGACAAGTCATCGCGTGTCTCAGTGCGCGACCAACCATCTCTGTCTGACCATGATGTAATCTAACCGAAATCTTCCCGTATCACCTGGGCTCTTCCAAATATACCCCCTCCCCTTGTGATTCCTGAACAGAGTATTCGCTATTAATAGCTGAAGTTTATTATAAAACTCAATTAATCTTTCTCCTCTCTCATTCCTTGTCCCATGCCCGTATTCTCTTGTAACCTTTTCTTCTATTCCTTCCCCCACAACTGTATTCAAGTTGCGCATGACTATTGGATTTTCATCTTCCTTTACATACTGAATTACCCTTACATTATCCTCATACACTTTCTCTACCTCTTCAACTATCGTTGTCGGTTTGCTGTCGATTCTGATAAGAATACCTTATCACTGAACTGTTCACAGTAACACACTCTCTGCCCTACTTTCCTATTCATAACGAATCCAACTCCCGGTATACCATTTTGTGCAACTGTTAATATTACCCTATATTCATTTGACCAGATATCCTTGTCTTCACTTCACTGACCCCTACTATATCTAGATTGAGCATTTGCATTTTCCTTTGCAGATTTTCTAGTTTCCCTACAACGTTCAAGCTTCTGACATTCCACGTTCCGACTCGTAGAATGTTATTATTTCGTTGATTATTCAATCTTTTCCTCATGGTAACCTCCCTCTTGGCAGTCTTCTCCAGGAAATCAAAATGGGGGACTATTCCGGAGTCTTTTGCTAAAGGAGAGATCATCATGACACTTCTTCAATTACAGGCCACATGTCCTGTGGATACACGTTTCGTGTCTTTAATGCAGTGGTTTCCATTGCCTTCTGCACCCTCATGCCGTTGATCTTTGTTGATTCTTCCGCCTTCAGGGGCAATTTCTCACACCTAGGACAAGAGAGTGCCCTGAGCCTCTGTCCGCTCCTCCGCCCTCCTTGACAAGGCCGTTGGCGGAATGAGGGTGACTTCTTATGCCGGAAGTCTTCGGCCGCCAATGCTGATTATTAATCAAAATTTAATCAGCGGCGAGATTCGAACCCGGGACCTAAGACGTTTTGATTATTAAAACTAAATATGCGTCAAGATTGACTTTACGATTTTGACACCCAGAACCGTCTCAACAGCTGACTCTCTTCTCTCGATTAAAGTTTATGTTTTTTCTATAATGACCTCAATTAGACATTAATCCCTAAGCTTCTTTTATTTCCATTTGACTGGCGAAAAACACAGGTCAGTACAATTTATAGCAAGGGGAAACAGTCGGAGCGCAAACTTATGTACCAGTATTACTAACGTCACTTTATGACGAGATACCGCCGAATATTTGACATAAAATATCTCTGGAGCAATAAATACATGCCAGAAAGGTAGATCTCTTCTTGCCTTAGCTCTAAAAAGTGTTTGAATGTGTACCGGGTTTGACTGTTGCCGTAAAGAATCGGTCATTCACTCGAATTCGCAAATAAGTGAGTCGCTAGAATAACTTTTTACTGATACAGTTCTGTACGTTGTATAGAAGGTATGAGCTACACTAATGTTCTCAATGTTTTTACCTACATTATATAGTTTCTTTCAAGGCTCGACCATGTATTGATGGAAAAATGGAAAGGGGAAGGCTGTCTATTCATAAACCTTCATTTTTGGTTTTCCCTTCTCGATTATTCACCAGGTCACAACAGTTCTGAATCACTGTCAGCAACATTTAGAACTTTCAATACATATATGAAGAATGTACATAAAACATTACACCGTTAATTCAGCAGAGATATGACACAGAGGTTAATATGAACAAATGAAAGCTGTTTCAAAACTACCATAGTGAAAGTATTCTTAAGTTCCGTCTTTTAGTAGAATATTAATTTTTATCTCTGTTCTATCGGTTAAAAAGTCTTGATCAAACATGCGTGGCATTCCTAAAAATATACAAGTGTTAGTCCAGACTCACCCGTAACTCAGCCCCAGTTTTGTGTGGAAACGTCGAAGTCTGTCAGCGACCTATTTGGTTGTTAACTTACTTCCTAAATTACGTACATAAGATACTTATGTGTTCGGAATGTTATGTCACTATTCCACTTGCTTTCTGAAGTTACAAGGAATGTTGGCGAATGTTGAAAATGTATTTCTTTCGATTACTGTTTACCAAATTGGCAAAACTGTTATGGATGCAATGTACCGGTTTTGACTGTTGCTGTAGAAAGTCGGTCATTCACCCATATTCTCAAATAAGTGATTCGCTAGAATAACTTTTTGCTGATAGAGTTCTGTACGTTGTATTACCTTCGAATTGTTTTCAATCGGCGGGTTCAGTGCGTTGGCTTTTAATCTTAAGGAAGCGATGGCAAGAGAATGCGAAGTCGCGTAGCCTGAGAATTGAGGATGATACTTTTTCACCTGCAGAAACGATGCAGAAAACATGTTTCTTATTTGTTATCAGAAACGTCAAACTAACTTTGGCGGATAAACCATTGCATACGGAATTATAGTACAGATGACTAGCAGCGAAAAACAAAAAGCTAATTAGGTTTCAATCTGATAGCACGGACCATTCGCTTTTTAGATTGTTCGCGTCCGATGCTATTGTCTGCTAATGGGTCGTTCATGAAAGCTAACCGGGGGCTAGGAGCTGTTCGAAATACAGTGAAAGTCGAGAGATATAGTGCATTGAGACTGCATTGTGAGAAACGCATAGCATTATTGCTGATAATGATAGTCGTGTGAAATGTTTATGGCCCCATAAAATTTTAAACTCAAACAAGAAATTAAGGTTTCAGCGGTATCATGCAGTCACGCGGCAGGTTACTAGAAATACATCGGTGACTAATGCAAGACAGGCAAGACAGTAATCCCTGACTTAAAAGCTAGCTCGTAGATACTTTGATTTCATCCATTTCCAACTTACACTGTTTCTTCTACGTTATAATCTGTTTCTAATAAACTTAAAAATAACCTTCAAAGGACGTTGAACGTATTTAGTTAGTATTTACGACACTTTTCTTTGTGATACCTTTCGCTCCCACATCGGAATCAAGTGGCCATAAATGATTATGCTCAAAATGGGAAGTTTTCTGAGGGATAAGTCTTCTACTTTATCTTGAGAAAGTATTTTGTGGTTACAGCCTTCGGTTTCTTGCGAAAAGCTGTTGAAAATTTATGTTAGAGAGCGGCACACTTTTCTGGACGCTAGAAGACGCGTTCCCCACCTACTCCTCGCTTCTCTGCGTTCACTGATTGGATACAACTGTCCCTTTCATAGAAACATCTCTCCCCGGACATGTCTTGTGCTTGCTATCGCCCCAGGCGCTAGCCGTGGATCCGAGTCCGCTTGGTACTGAAAGAACAAAAACCTACTACGAAAACCGGCTGCTGTCCTTGTGCTCAACCCTGTACAGGATGGTCAATTGATCGTGACCGGGCCAAATACCTCACGAAATAAGCGTCAAACAAAAAAACTACAAAGAACGAAGCTCGTCTAGCTTGAAGAGGGAAACCAGATGGCGCTGTGGTTGGCCCGCTATATGGCGCTGCCATAGGTCAAACGGATATCAACTGCGTTTATTTAAAATAGGAACCCCCATTTTTATTACATATTCGTGTAGTACGTAAAGAAATAATAATGTTTTAGTTGGACCGCTTTTTTCGCTTTGTGATAGATGGCGTTGTAATAGTCACAAACATACGTCTCACAATTTTTGACGAACAGTTGGTAACAGGTAGTTTTTTTAAATTAAAATACAGAACGTAGGTACGTTTGAACATTTTATTTCGGTTGTTCCAATGTGATACAAATACCAATGTGAACTTATCATTTCTGAGAACGCTTGATTACCTGTAAACACCACATTAATGCAATAAATGCTCAAAATGATGTCCGTCAACGTCAATGCATTTGGCAATACGTGTAACGACATTCCTCTCAACAGCCAGTAGTTCGCCTTCCGTAATGTTCGCACATGCATTGACAATGCGCTGACGCATGTTTTCAGGCGTTGTCGATGGATCACGATTACAAATATCCTTCAACTTTCCCCACAGAAATAAATCCTGGGACGTAGGATCCGGTGAAATCGCAAGCCATGGCATGGTGCTTCGACGACCAATCCAACTATCATGAAATATGCTTCAACCGCAAGCGAGCTATGTGCCGTACAACCATCATGTTGGAAGTTCATCGCCATTCTGCCATGCAGTGAAACATCATGTAGTAACATCGGTAGAACATTACGTAGGGACTCAGCATACATTGCACCATTTAGATTGCCATCGATAAAATGGGGGCCAATTATCCTTCCTCCCATAATGCCGCACCATACATTAACCTGCCAAGGTCGCTGATGTTCCACTTGTCGCAGCCATCGTGGATTTTCCGTTGCTCAATAGTGCATATTATGCCGGTTTACGTTACCGCTGTTGGTGAATGACGCTTCGTCACTAAATAGTTCGCGTGCAAAAAATCTGTCATCGTCCCCTAATTTCTTTTGTGCCCAATGGCAGAACTGTACACGACGTTCAAAGTCGTCGCCATGTAATTCCTGGTGCATAGAAACATGGTACGGGTGTAATCGATGTCGATGTAGCATTCTCAACACCGACGTTTTTGAGATTCACGATTTTCGGGCAATTTGTCTGCTACTGATGTGCTGATTAGCGGCGACAGCAGCTAGAACACCTGCTTGGGCATCATCATTTGTTGCATGTCCGACGAACGGTCTGGACACTTGGATGACGTCGTCCAGGATACCGAGCAACATACATAGCACACGCCCGTTGGACATTTTGATCACAATAGCTATACGTCAACACGATATCGACCTTTTCCGCAATTGGTAAACGGTACATTTTAACACGGGTAATGTATCATGAAACAAATACCGTCCGCACTGGTGGAATGTTACGTGATACCACGTACTTAAACTTTTGTGACTATTACAGCGCCATGTATCACAAAGCGAAAAAAGTGGTCCAACGAAAACATTCATATTTCTTTACGTACTACACGAATATGTAATAAGAAATGGTGGTTTCTATTTTTAAAAAACGCAGTTGATATCCGTTTGACCTATGTCAGCGGCATCTAGCGGGCCACCCATCTGGTTTCCCCCTTCAAGCTAGACGAGTTTCGTTCTTTGTAGGTTTTTTCGTTTGATGCTTATTTCGTGAGATATTTGGCCCGGTCTTTATCAATGGACCACCCTATATTCCAGGCCCAGTGTCTTCTGAGGCTTCGTCCGTGGGTTTGACTCTACGGCGTCTGAAAACAGTGGAGCTATACACTCAGTTGAGAGAGACGTATTCTCTTAGTCTAACCAGCGTTTACTTGGATACGTACACAAATCTTCAAAAGCGTTCTCACTTGCCGACAACAACTGCTTGACAAATGCTTTGCATATTACTGATGTTCAACGGAAGCAAAAAGATATCAGCGATGTAACATCTTTAATTATATTACTTCAATTATGAAGTCCTCTGGGCAGTCTTCGAACGTTTTTAACATCAGTAAACTACCCTTGCGCTGGTCGCCATTTTTTTCATTTTTCATTTTTTTACTTCTTACGATGCGATTCGCACTCATCTTCATCAGATCTGCGGTACAAAAAATGGCTATCGTTGGATATTTTTTACAAAGCACTGTATTTTTAACTATGTGATGCCAATGTTAGCTACGCGATTTGCATAGATTCGTATGCACACGTCTATGCACATCCTGAAAAATGTGATCCGTTATTTAAGTACGATACAATACATAACGAGGGCTTACAAATCAATTGTAATTTAGGATTGTCATGTCATAGTTTTTTTGTGATCTTGTATAGATGTACAAGGTGATATAGTCTTCTGAATTAGAATGTAATTTTTTGAAACACACTACACAAAAGCTACCGAAGAACTGGTTAGGTCCTTCCGGTTATCCGTGCGGAATCTGTGAAGATTTTTTAGTCCTCGACGTATCGCTGAGAATATAAAATGAATTAATAATGTTCTACAGCTAAATCTGGCGCCCGTCACGCACTGCCTAGACCTGTGGGAGTATTAAGCGTAGAAGGAGACTGGTGCCAAAAAAAGTTTAATGAAATGTGATCTAATGTGAAATTGATCAAAATCATTCAGGCCTCCAGTATTCGTTTCTTGTGCAGGAAATGAGAATGACTGACAACGTTACTTCCAAAGAAATTGTTCAAAATACCCTCGAACTATTTTGCACTTTACCTTTGTGAATGGATCCGTACGAGCACAAAATTATTTCTAATGAAATATAACGCCGTTCGTAAGAAATGTACTGCTCTATACTAGTCAACATTATCGTCTGGAGGTAAAGAGCTACCCGACGGAACGCCCGAGATTCCCAGTAATGTTTGCTACGTCGGGAAGGCTTCAAGCAACAAACAGACGTACAATTAGGCAAGTCAAAGTGTGTGTCTAGCTTTCAAGGCAGCGCTTTTCCGTGTCACGTTTTGTACGGGAACTGACGGAGCTATTCGTTACTCAGTGCAAATGAAAAGAGCCTTGGGGAGTAGTACTACACAGCCGTTGTGCTACCAGAAACGTACATCGCTTGTCCAACTTGTATATACCTTGCACACACATAACAGCAAAGTTGAGAGAACCTATTGGGCTTACATCAGAAAAGTTTGCATTGAAAACCAATTTTATGAGAGAAGTTAAAGGACGTGGAATAAAAAGGGATAAGAAAAAATGGGAAAGCATGAATGAGACTCGAGATAAAATTTATGAGCAGTTTCATTAGTGACATCACCCTCTATTTTTCATTCATTAATCCACTTCCTCTCCTCAAGAGATGTTCAAAGGCGTATCATATTTTCACGTAAACATAACATTCAGTGTAAGAAGACACATAAACGGAGAACCGTAACTCTATTTTGTAATACTGTAATTCACTTTGGGCACAAAAACGGGTAGCACATTCAAACACACTCAAAGTGATGTCCATGCACAATGATAAGCTGTTCCAGAAGAAGTCCAGAGGATTTAGGAGTGCGAACAGGCCAACCTACTGTTTCCCCACAACCAATCCATCAAGTAAGAAGCATTCTTAATGAGACATGAACTCTCCATTGACGCTGATGTTCCACCTGGCAAAGCCATCGTGGGTTTCCGTTGGACCAATAATGCATGTTATTTGTATTTATCTGTCGTTTGTTTGAGAAGGAATATTCAATGGTAATAGGAACTCCGGAAAAGTGGTTCTGGGGTTGACCAAGATTTGCTGCTATGCCCACTGACAGAACTGCAGACGATTCAGGAAACCACTCGCATGCAATTCTTGGTTAAGTGTACCATAAGGATAGATCTGGTAACGCCTTAAAATGCGATGTATACAGATTTTAGGAATGCCAGCCGCCTCTTCAACCTGTCGTGTACTCACATACGGATTGATTGTAACCGAAGGAAGAACAGTTACTTTGGCTACTTCGTCAGTGCGAGTTCTGCTGCAGTTGCGTTGCCTTCAGTTCAAACCTCCAGCATCACAACAAGACGAGACAACATCCTCCGAGAAGGTAGGTTCTTGTCAGAATATCGCTCTCTGTAGTGTCCTCCAGCCTGAGCAGCATTACGCAGTTTTAAAAAAAGGACTACCTTACTGTACACAATATATACAGGGTGATTCAAAAAGAATACCACAACTTTAGGAATTTAAAACTCCGCAACGACAAAAGGCAGAGCTAAGCACTATCTGTCGGCGAATTAAGGGAGCTATAAAGTTTCATTTAGTTGTACATTTGTTCGCTTGAGGCGCTGTTGACTAGGCGTCAACGTCAGTTGATGCTAAGATGGCGACCGCTCAACAGAAAGCTTTTTGTGTTATTGAGTACGGCAGAAGTGAATCGACGACAGTTGTTCAGCGTGCATTTCGAACGGAGTATGGTGTTAAACCTCCTGATAGGTGGTGTATTAAACGTTGGTATAAACAGTTTACAGAGAATGGGTGTTTGTGCAAAGGGAAAAGTTCTGGACGGCCGAGAACGAGTGATGAAAATGCAGCACGCATCCGGTAAGCATTTGTTCGCAGCCCAGGAAAATCGACTCGCAGAGCTAGCAGAGAGCTGCAAATTCCACAATCAACTGTATGGATAGTCCTACGAAAAAGGTTAGTTATGAAACCTGAACGTCAACTACCCGAGGGGATGGATCGGCCGCCAGGCAGCCCGTGACAGAGCACTTCATCACTGGCCTCCAAGAAGCCCTGATCTTACCCCCTGCGATTTTTTCTTATGGGGGTATGTTAAGGATATGGTGTTTCGGCCACCTCTCCCAGCCACCATTGATGATTTGAAACGAGAAATAACAGCAGCTATCCAAACTGTTACACCTGATATGCTACAGAGAGTGTGGAACGAGTTGGAGTATCGGTTTGATATTGCTCGAGTGTCTGGAGGGGGCCATATTGAACATCTCTGAACTTGTTTTTGAGTGAAAAAAAAACCTTTTTAAATACTCTTTGTAATGATGTATAATAGAAGGTAATATTATGTTTCTTTCATTAAATACACATTTTTAAAGTAATGGTATTCTTTTTGAATCACCCTGTACTTTAAAAATACAACAGTACTATTCTATATGTACCCATGTTGTAAATTATGATAGATTATTGCACATACAGGTCTACTGACATGCATTCTCCGTAGATGAATAACAGTTGTACCTCCTGTTCGTTGGTGTACGTTGTACTCACACAAACGTTCAACTGAAGAGGGTTGGCTGCATAACCGATGTGCATTTTCTTTGTCTTTCTATTTGTTCACTGTCATCTACAGCAAGTGAACGAGTTACGTTAGCTGACGTACTTGCACCGTGTGCTACAGAAAAAGCTTTTTAATTCAGAGAATATAAATTATTAATACGGAAAACTGTTGTTTTACAAAATTAATCGCAGGCATAGACAATGTTTAAAACTGAAGAAACTGTATAAAGGCGAGAATTTAAGGAGATGGAACCTGGATAAACTGAAAGAACCAGCGGTTGTGGAGAGTTTCAGAGAGAACATTAGGGAACGATTGACAAGAACGGACGAAAGAAATACAGTAGAAGAAGAATGGGTAGCTTTGAGAGATGAAATAGTGAAGGCAGCAGAGGATCAAGTAGGTAAAAAGACGAGGGCTCGTAGAAATCCTTGTGTAACAGAAGAAATACTGAATTTAACTGATGAAAGGAGAAAATATAAAAACGCATTAAATGAAACAGGCAAAAAGGAATAGAAACGTCTCAAAAATGAGATTAATTGGATGTGCAAAATGGCTAAGCAGGGATTGCTAGAGAACAAATGTAAGGATGTAGAGGCATATATCACTAGGGGTAAGATAGATACTGCCTACAGGAAAATTAAAGAGACCTTTGAAGAAAAGAGAACGAATTGTAGGAATATCAACAGCTCAGATGGAAATCTAGTTCTAAGCAAAGAGGGGAAAGTAGAAAGGTGGAAGGGGTGTATAGAGTGTCTATACAAGGCCGACGTACTTGAGAGCAATATTAAGGAAATGAAAGAATACGTAGATGAACATGAAATGGGAGATTTGATACTGCGTGAAGAGTTTGACAGAGCACTGAAAGACCTAAGTCAAAACAAGGCCCCGGGAGTAGACAACATTCCATTAGAACCACTGATAACCTTGGGAGGGCCAGCCCTGACAGAACTCTACCACCTGCTGAGCAAGATGTATGAGACAGGCGAAATACCCTCAGACTTCAAGAAGAATACAATAATTGCAATTCCAAAGAAAGCAAATATTGACAGATGTGACTATCAGCTTAATAAGAAACAGCTGCAAAATACTAACACGAATTGCCGGCCTGGGTGGCCCAGCGGTTCTAGGCGCTACAGTCTGGAACCGCGCGACCACTACGGTCGCAGGATCGAATCCTGCCTCGGGCATGGATGTGTATGATGTCCTTAGGTTTAAGAAGTTCTAAGTTCTAGGGGACTGATGACCTCAGAAGTTAAGTCCCATAGTGCTCAGAGCCATTTGAACCATTTTTGAACTAACACGAAATCTTTACAGACGAATGGAAAAACTGATAGAAGCCGACCTCGGGGAAGATCAGTTTAGATTCCATAGAAATGTCTGAACAAGGAGGCAATACTGACCCTACGACTTATCTTAGAAGATAGATTAAGGAAAGGTAAACCTACCTTTCTAGCATTTGTAGACTTAGAGAAAGCTTTTGACAACATTGACTGGAACACTCTCTTTCATATTCTGAAGGTGGCAAGGGTCAAATACAGGGAGTGAAAGGCTAATTACAATTTGTACAGAAACCAGATGGCAGTTATAACAGTCGAGGTGCATGAAAGGGATGCAGAGGTTGGGAGGGAGTGAGATAGGGTTGTAGCCTATCCCCGATGTTATTCAATCTATATATTGAGCAAACAGTAAAGGAAACAAAAGAAAAATTCGAAGTAGTAATTAAAATCCATGGAGAAGAAATTAAAACTTTGAGGTTTTCCGATGACATTGTAATTCTACCAGAGACAGCAAAGGACCTGGAAGAGCAGTTGAACGGAAAGGACAGTGTCTTGAAAGGAGGATATATAAGATGATCATCAACAAAAGCAAAATGAGGATAATGGAATGTAGTCGAATTAATTCGGGTGATGCTGAGGGAATTAGATTAGGAAATGAGGCACAGTAGTAGATGAGTTTTGCTATTTGGGGAGTAAAATAACATGATGGTGGAAGTAGAGATGATATAAAATGTAGACCGGCACTGGAAAGGAAAACGTTTCTGAAGAAGGGAATTTTGTAAACATCGATTATAGATTTAAGTGTCAGGAAGTCGTTTCTGAAAGTATTTGTATGGAATGTAGCCATGTATGGAAGTGAAACATGGACGATAAATAGTTGGGACAAGAAGAGAATAGAAGCTTGAAATGTAGTGCTACAGAATAATGCTGAAGATTAGATGGGTGGTAGATCACATAACTAATGAGGGGGTACTGAGCAGAACTGGGAAAAGAGAAATTTTTGGCGTAACTTGACAAGAGGAAGGGATCGGTTGTAGGACATGTTCTGAGACATCAAGGGATCACCAATTTAGTATTGGAGGGAATCGTGGAGGGTAAAAATCGTAGAGGAAGACAAAGAGATGAATACACTAAGCAAATTCAGAAGGATGTAGGTTGCAGTACGTACTGGAAGATGAGGAAGCTTGCACAGGGTAGAGTAGCATGGAGAGCTGCATCAAACCAGTCTCTGGGCTGAAGACCACAACAACAACAACAGACAATGTTAAAGTGCTCACCAATCTTTATGGTGCCTCTAAACTGAATCCTTTACACGTGTGCTTCTCCAGTTTGAAACAAGTGAAGAACAAGTGTCGGATCTCATTCAGATAGTTCACTGCCGCTCAGGTTGAAATCACTGTGTGAGCCATTGAATCAGTCGTCATAGTTTGGTTGAAAGTGAATTTGTATCAAAAATTTTATACTGCGTACGTTAAGCAGCATGGCGACAAGTCGAAACAAACGCATCGGCACGAATTTAATCGTTTATGGAAGAACGCTAAGCTGAAATTCACCGACAAGAATTATCTTGGTGATCACATATACAAAATATTGAAAATGCCGCGTACTCGTGTGGTTCAAAGGAAGGTACAAACAATGTTGTCTTTCATCTGCAAAGTAATTAAATGTGACTAACATTATAATATAATACCAGTATAATATCAGTAAAAGATCAATTTTTCTGGGCTCGATCAGAACAATTAACGCTTTTTTCGCGGATTATTTTTGCCCTTCTGTCTGTCTGTGTCTGTCCGTGTATCCAAATACTGTACAGTGTTGAAATATTTAAAATAAAGTGTTTTCAATTACTTGTTAAAAAACTGTTTAATGCATTTTCTGAATCTATATATTGTATTTTTTGTGAAATTCGGGATGAAAATGATAACTACGTTTACATACATTATAACGTGTTTAATTAAAATAAGTATGGTGCACGTTGCAATATAGAACAGAATATTCAGAGGATATCTATTATTTCAGCGGATAACATTTTATTTTCTAAAATTAAATACGAGAAACCTAATAGGTATTTTTAGTGGTATAAAGCAAAAACGTGAAAATATCAAACAAATTTAATTACTTACAAATTATAGGAAAAAGGGTAGCGTGAGGTCCCACCATATCACACCAAATCTCAACAAGAACAGTGGGGAAGCGGTCCAATTTTTTTAACGTAAAACATATCGATAATGGTTATAATAAATTACTAAAAAGCAATAGCGGACGCAAGGACGTCCACGTGAATAAGAACGCGCGTCAAAATACAGATTTGTGGTTGCACACGCAGAAACCAACTAATTTAACTTCTGTGACTGTAATAAGCCCAGACCGCGGCTTTTATTTTAACAATAACTCAAGTAAACGAAATGATCGAAAACTTTTCGCCAAACATGTGTACGCATAATGGGGGTTTTGTTAACCACAGCTTGGAGTGCAGCTCATCAGGACGAGGTCTTCCAGTGTTGTGTCACCAAGTGAGTGTCAAACAAATATTCAAATATGCGTGAAATCTTATGGGACTTAACTGCTAAAGTCATCAATCCCTAAGCTTACACACTACTTAACCTAAATTATCCTAAGGACAAACACACACACCCATGGCCGAGGGAGGACTCGAACCTCCGCCGGGACCAGGCGCACAGTCCATGACTGCAGCGCCCTAGACCGCTCGGCTAATCCCGCGAGAACCAAGTGAGTGTCTATTCAATTGAAAGATACATCTGTGTCTTCGCGCTGCTGGAAGTCATCGGTAGATACGCTGACCAACTCAAGGAAGAGGCTCACTTCTCTGGCGCCAAAGATTCTTCTTATTCCACCAGGTACTTTGTCTTCTGAAGAGAGACGAAGCAATAGAGGCCTGATGAAAGTTAGGGTCGTGAACGTTTATCACACTGTGTACAGGCAACTTTCAAGATATTGTGTCTTTTGAAATGCTCCACATTCACAGACTGATTTTTGCTAGTGTAGGTTCTCTTTGAGCCGAAGACTCTTCACATTATATTTAACTTTATATTCGTTACTCTTACACGGATGATACACACCGATATGCCTCTACGGAGAATTGAATTTACTTCTACGAACTGGAATTCTTTACACCGAGCAGTAATTTCTGTGTCGTCACCACAGATGAAGGACCTTGTGTCTGCACCTGTGTATACAGGGCGGTTCACTGATAGTGACCGGGCCAAATATCTCACGAAATGAGCATCAAACGAAAAAACTACAAAGAACGAAACTCGTCTGGCTTGAAGGGGGAAACCACATGGCGCTATGGTTGACCCGCTAGATGGCGCTGCCATAGGTCAAACGGATATCAACTGCGTTTTTTAAAATAGGAACCCCCATTTTTATTACATATCCGTGTAGCACGTAAAGAAATATGATTGTTTTAGAATGAGATTTTCACTCTGCAGCGGAGTGTGCGCTGATACGAAACTTCCTGGCAGGTTAAAACTGTGTGCCGGACCGTGATTCGAACTCGGGACCTTTGCCTTTCGCGGGCAAGTGCTCTGCCATCTGAGCTACCCAAGCATGACTCACGCCCCGTCCTCACAGCTTTACTTCTGCCAGGTCCCGAGTTCGAGTCTCGGTCCGGCACACAGTTTTAATCTGCCACGTAGTTTCAAATATGATTGTTTTAGTTGGACCACTTTTTACGTTTAGTGATAGATGGCGCTGTAATAGTCACAAACGTTTAAATACGTGGTATCACATAACATTCCGCCAGTTCTGGTGGTATTTGCTTCGTGATACATTACCCGTGTTAAAATGTACCGTTTACCAATTGCGGAAAAGGTCGATATCGCGTTGATGTATGGCTATTGTGATCAAAATGCCCCACGGGCGTGTGCTATGTATGCTGCTCGATATCCTGGACGACATCATCCAACCGTTCGTCGGATCGTTACGTCATTTCAGGAAACAGGAAGTGTTTAGCCACATGTGAAACGTCAACCACGACCTGCAACAAATGATGATGCCCAAGTAGGTGTTTTAGCTGCTGTCGCGGCTAATCCGCACATCAGTAGCAGACAAACTGCGCGAGAATCGGGAATCTGAAAGACGCGGGTGTTGAGAATGCTACATCAACATCGACTGCACCCGTACCACATTTCTGTGCACCAGGAATTGCACGCCGACGACTTTGAACGTCGTGTACAGTTCTGCCACTGGGCAGAAGAGAAATTACGGGACTATGACAGATTTTTTGCACGCGTTCTATTTAGCGACGAAGTGTCATTCACCAACAGCGGTAACGTAAACTGGCATAATATGCAATATTGGGCAACGGAAAATCCACGATGGCTGCGACAAGTGGAACATCAGCGACCTTGTCGGGTTAATTTATGGTGCGGCATTATGGGAAGAAGGATAATTGGCCCCCATTTTATCGATGGCATTCTAATTGGTGCAATGTATGCTGATTTCCTACGCAATGTTCTACCGATGTTACTACAAGATGTTTCACTGCATGACAGAATGGCGATGAACTTCCAACATGATGGATGCCCGGCACATAACTCGCGTGCGTTTGAAACGGTATTGAATAGCATATTTCATGACAGGTGGATTGGTCGTCGAAGCACCATACCATATCCCGTACGTTCACCGGATCTGACGTGCCCGGATTACTTTCTGTGGGGAAAGTTGAAGGATATTTGGTATCGTGATCCACCGACAACGCTTTTCAACATGCGTCAGCTCATTGTCAATGCATGTGCGAACATTACGGAAGGCGAACTACTGGCTGTTGAGAGGAATGTCGTTACACGTATTGCCAACTGCATTGGGGTTGACGGGCATCATTTTGAGCTTTTATTGCATTAATGTGGTATTTACAGGCAATCACGCTGTAACAGCATGCGTTCCCAGAAATGATAAGTTCCCAAAGGTACATGTACCACATTGGAACAACCGAAATAAAATGTTAAAACGTACCTACGTCCTGTATTTTAATTTAAAAAACCTACCTGTTACCAACTGTTCGTCTAAAATTGTGAGCCATATATTTGTGACTATTTCAGCGCCATCTATCACAAAGCGAAAAACGTGGTGCAACTAAAACATTCATATTTCTTTACGTACTACACGAATATGTAATAAAAATGGGGTTCCTATTAAAAAATAAAAGCATTTGGTGTCCGTTTGTCATATGGCAGCGCCATGTAGCGAGCCAACCATAGCGCCATATGGTTTCTCCCTTCAAGCTAGACAAGTTTCTTTCTTTGTAGTTTTTTCGTTTGACGCGTATTTCGTGAGATATTTGGCCCAGTCACGATGAATGAAGCACCCTGTATAGTCTACACACCACTGAACAGTTCATGGTAGACGGTAGTTCGTATCTCTTTACCCTATCTCAATTGCGTATGGAACGATGGGAAAATGTATCTACCTCCATCTTGTCGTATACCCGAGTGGGAAACTATCGCGTAGACATTATGCAGTAGAAGGATGAATCCACGGAGGTGGGCCATTCTGTTAAACTGACCTTCTAAGTCATTTTTATTTTAATATACGAAGTGATTCTTGTTAAGTTTAAAAATCCTCCAAGCGACGTAGATGACGCTGAGACTAGTAATTTAACGTAAGACACAAGGGGCCGAAAACGTCGCAAAATACCCCAGAAGTAGATGACAGCTGTTGAACTTGTGACGTCACCGGATGTCGTACCTTGCCGCACGTGCACATGTGTGCGTGCAGGGATGACTGAGCGACGCAGTACTTGCATTCAAGCAAACTGTGCTAATTTCCAACCCCTTTTGGAAATGTCATCTGTTTTAAACGTAAAAGTTGCAGAATTGTGGCCCTCGCTGTAATTAAGCAAATACTGTTCTTATTTGATGTTCCTTTCATTTTGTCCTTTCTGTTTTTTTATTTACAGACTTAATTTAGTCAAGAAAAAATAGGTCGCTTACTGGTAACGACGCCATTCGAAAGCTTGAACTCATTTACTTTTGATGCAGTACGATAGGTAATTTGTAATAAACTAGCAGAGACTGTGAGAAATATAAAGTAATAAATCTTACCGCAATATAAACACTTACCTGTCTAACGCCGATAGGCTCGCCTCTGCACGTGCAGCGAGGTACGTCATCGGGTGACGTCACAAGTTCAACATTTGTCCTTCACTTTTGGGGTATTTCCCGACATTTGCAGCCCCATGTGTCCTATATTAAATTACTTGTCTCAGTGTCATCTACGTCGCTTCGAGGGTTTTTAAACGCCAGTAAGTATCACCATGTAAACAGAAATAAATGCTCTCTTGAGCAGCTATAGAAGAAAAAGGCAATTCTCCTACAGCTTAATAACAAAAGAAGATACACTTATGCCTGAACCCTAGCCTTTAGACTGTTTTCATCAATCAAACTCAAAAATATGACGCAAAGGTTACATTTTACGGAATTTAGTTAGATATTTGACATGAGGCGACACGAACGACTACAGTCCAGGAAAGAAGATTCCTTAATATTGTTATTAACTCTCGAGCTATAAATTATCGAAAATATTTCTCCTCATTTCAGATTATTTATATCTCTTGTTGGAGTAATAGTGAGTAATGTTGGCCGTGCATACAGCCGCTGCAGAGAGATGGAGACTTTCCAATCTCTGCAAGAGGAGACGAGGCTGCACACGAAACACAGATGCATTACCCAAATGCTCATCTCATAAATCTGTTCACAGACTGTAGCTGGATTTATTTCGCCTCCGGGACAGATTATAAATCAAGGAATATGCTGTTTTACTCAGTGCTAACGCTACGTTCTTGTTTCTGAAGAAGTTATTAATCTCTTCTTCGGCTACTGCAAGCACCCGTATGTCGATGGCCACTGCTGCATACACGACACTGCTATTGATTTCCTGTACCCGTTTTACGATGGAGCGTGCAAGATAGTGCAGCAATGGTCGGTTGTTTCAGAATTGGCTAAAATATTGTTAGGCCTGATTTAGTTCCACGTGCCGTAGAATTCTACGACTTACAATAACTTTCTCAAAGACTAATTTCTTAAATGTCTGCTTCATCTACGACGTACAGTATTTCTGTGCGTCATTGGGACTGCTTCAATTCTGAAGACGTGCAGAAGTTCGAATATCTGAGATCCAATATTAATAAGAAAAATTCCGTGTCAACTGAAATAAAATCACGCATCCTAAGCAGTAAAAGGCAGTTCCACTCTTCTGAAAAGTCGCTGGAATCCAGGACATTAAACTACAAATATACAAGGTCAGGATCAGGAGCAATAGAGACATTAGCGAATAATGATGATCAACAGCAATATGACAACATAAGGGAGAGCGTAAGGCATATGAGGCAGTTCAGGGCAACGATGGCACATGGCGATCTAGAACAAATGCTGAGTTGTATTACCTTGTGCAAGCAGCTGAACTGAAGCAGCTGACTTCGTAAGATCAATAAAAAAAAGTAGGAGAACAATCAGGTTTCGGAATGTTCTTAGAATGCATGTTGGAATAACAACAAAGAGATTTGTGAATGGAGACCAACAGGAAGAAGACGGAGAGAAAGGCCATGAAAACACTGGATAGGCGAAATGGAAGACGATGTAAAAACAATTAAAGTTAGAGGATGGCGAAGATATGTACTGAGAGAGAAGAATAGAGGAAACTTGTTAGATACGCATACAGGACTCTAACGTCATGAGAAAATAGGCGAGAATTCTGTATACAAGCGTTATTAATACGTGATGGGAATTCCTAAACGCTGAAACTAACATTCTTTACTAGGAGTCTTTTTGTATGGTTTTGTAGCTTCAATTTGTATTCATCCTGAAGGCCTCAATTCCGGTAAATTACACGAATTTTATCTTTTAATATGTAGCTCGGATGATAAAAAGCTATTTCTGATGTTGCAACGACTGCTCAAAAACTTCTCCCTGAACGACAAAATGCTTTGTTCAACCCGCTTTGCCTGGTCATATGGCACCTAAACCTACTGAACTTGTCTAGAATTTTCCGGTCTCTCAACTGGACTGTGGCACTATAAAGCTGGACTCCGAATTTGAACGAAAGCTATAGTGACGCCCATTCATTACGAGAACATACACATGGCATCGTCCGATGTCATAACGTATAATCGCTTCTCTATTGCTGTTTGTTTGCTTTAAATACTATGAAATATGTTGCGTAGTATTGTTTTTCTTCTCTGTGCAATTGCTCGTTCTTTGTGTCACTAGAAGTCACATGTGGTTTAAACTGCGTTTTTTCTAATGAACGCTCAATAGTACGAGAATTTTCCTAAACGTTAGTGTAGACACAAATTCCAGTATGAGAAAAGGAATGTGAACCAAATACTTTCAAAATTCATTAATCAATACATGATTTTCTGAAATAATTTTTAGATTTATATACGCTAGCAGTGCACAGCGTATGCAGTTTGTTGTTTTAAATCAATCATTGGCTGTGACAGCTAGGCAAATGTACCCTTTTTGGTCCTCGGTGTTGATTTGAGTGCGTATTAAATTGAAAGAGTTGGCTTGCAGGAAACAGTCATACAAAAACCGTTGTTCATTTAATACGTCGTTTTTTCAGACGAGTATGACAGGTTGTAAATTCTGCATAATTTTCAGTTAAATGAAGTCCGGCAACAGCTTTTAATTCCATAAAAATTGTGTTAGATGCTGGAAATGGGCGTCGAGCTGTGACATAGGAAATGTTTTTGTAGGAAATGTTTTTGTTTC
The DNA here is from genome assembly GCF_023864345.2 of Schistocerca serialis cubense. NCBI lineage: Eukaryota > Metazoa > Arthropoda > Insecta > Orthoptera > Acrididae > Schistocerca > Schistocerca serialis. The sequence goes on from NC_064641.1 coordinate 730,922,581, forward strand.
CTTGCGCTATTAATGGTTTAGCTATACCGACATAAAAATATGTTTCTGGAAGGAATAAGTAGTACATGAGTTATACTAGCTCTTTTATTTCCAGATTTTGAGAGAAGAAGAAATTTATTTGGAGCACCACCTTTGTTCTGAAATATTCTTTGTTCATTTTCTGTTAGTCTAACCTCTGCGACCCGCGAAGCGCTTTATAGTGAGGGACGGAGCAGAATATATGTCATAGACTACTGGTCATTTTCTGTTTTATAAAGCTTGAGATCCTTGAGAGAGCCAGCAATGACAAAATTATTCCACCTGGTGTGCACAATATGTTATACAGGCGAAATACCCTCAAACTTGCGGAGTGTAAAACTTTCAGCTCCAAATAAGGCAGGTGATGACAAGAGTGAATACCGGTGAACCATCTGTTTAATATGTTAAGGTTTCAAAATACTGACACATATTATTTAGGGAAGAGTGGAAAGACTGATAGAAGCCGACGTCGGATAAGAATAGGTTGGCTTCTGGAGAAATGTAGGAATAAGCGAGGCAATATTGGCTTATCCTAGAAGACAGGTTGAGGAAAGACAACCCTACATTTGTAGCTTTTGTAGATTTGGGGGAAGCTTTTGACGAAGTTGACTGAGCTACAGGCTTTGAATTTTTTGAAGGTAGCGTGGATATAGTACAGGGAGCTAAAGGTTATTTGCAGCTTGTACAGAAAATAGACTACAGTTAAAACAGCCGAAGGAAATGAAAAAGAAGCCGTAGTTAAGAAGGGAGCTTTTAAGCCTGTCGTCAGTGTTATTCTGTCTGTACAGTGAGCTAGCTTTGAAGGAAACTGAGAGGAAATTATGAAAGGGAATTAAAGTTTAGGGAGAAGAAACAGAAACTTTAAATTTATCTGTTGACATTGTAATTCTGGAAGAGATAGGAAAGGGCTTGGAAGAGGAGTTGAAGAGAATGGGTAGTGTCTTGAAAAGACAATATACAAAAGCCATCCACAATAGTAAACCAAAGATAATGGAATGTAGTCGAATTAAATCATGCGATGCTGAGAGAATTAGATCAGGAGATGAGGTTTGTTATTTGGGCAGCAAAATAACTGTTGAGGACCGCAGTAGAGAGGATAGAAAATGCAAACCGGCTGTTTCACGAAAAGCCGTTCTGAAATAGAGGAATTTGGTAACATATAGTATCAATTTAAGCATCAGGAACTCTTCTATGAATGCATTTCTCTGGGGTGTGGTCTTGTACAGAAGCGAAACCTGGTCGATAAGAATGGAAACTTCTGCAGTCTCGTGCTATAGAAGAACAACAACAGCAAATCTCGTCGACACGTGCTTGAAGTTATTTAGTAATATTGTGAGAAAGTCCAAAATACTAGATCAGGACTAATTCATTGCCGTTTGGGCAGCAACTTTGATTTACTGCATTTAGCACTTTCAACATGTAATGAAAATATTTTAAATGTCGCAACAACCATAGTGGCTCCTCTTGGCAAAATCGAGACACTGAAGTAAATGGTAACTGTGACCTCGTCCGAAGAGCCAGGTGCCAAGAGAAGGTTGATACCTCGTGATGAAACCACAAGTAAACATAATCGCTGCCGGATGACATAATCGCTGCCGGATGCAGCGAAAAATGAGCAGAGTCGGAGTAGATACATCGAGAAGGATTTCGATCCGCCACCGCATCAACTCGCTTGCTTATGTCTGAGCCCACTGCCAATCATTCCAGGCAGCAGTCATCGCCGAAGACGACAGCATCGTCTCTGTATCGAGTCAGCAGTGCGATAGTTGTGTGAGGCAGAACTCTTTGTAAATATTTACCGTCAGTTCTGCTCTGTGAGAGGAGACAAATATCTTGTTCTGTGTCAGGTGGCTCATTAATGTTTAGTGACAGTAATAGAAACGCATGACATTCCTGTGGACATTGAATGTTACAAAGTTAAGTATTTTTTCTTGTTCAAGTTGTAGTAAAGACATCTAACATTTTATGTGTTGTATCGCCTAGGCCTCCTCCAGGAGTAAAGCTCAGGACCTATCACTGTGCCGACGAGTGTTGCTTCGTCCGGTGCAACAGAAACAATAATAAAGAAATCCATTGACTGCCTTTTCATTAGCGTATTTACTTCGCCAGTGTACATTCCGAAGCAAAGCATGATCAGGGCTTCAGTTGTTACTGCGACGTCAGAGCGCCAGAAGCGAGTATCCATTTCCAGAGAACTATGTATGGTGATATGATGGTGCAATCAAAGCGTGGAACTTGTTTCTTTGCTATGACATCTGCAATACCCATAAGCGTAATTCACGGATCGCGGTTCTAGCGTATTGACATCGTATTGATGGGCCTTCGATAAACCCTGCTTATGAAGCTGTGCTTCGAAATGTACATTGGCGCAGTAAAAATCCTACTGAAAAGACAGTAGAGGCCGTAATTATTAAGTTTTTTAAGTTCTTTAAAGATCAGTCCGTAGCTGCAGATTATTCCACTCGAAACGATGGATAACGGTGACATCATTTAGCTGGAGGCTGCCAACTCTTGCACTCAGGATTTCATCGGGAACCACCAGCCAGTCTCCATTTCCCATCAAAGAACATCTCTGAAGAACTCTTGTCCGCAATAGTGACACCAATAAAAGCTTTAGAATAGGTGCATTGCATGTAATTACCTGTTCAAAAAATGGTTCAAATGGCTCTGAGCACTATGGGACTTAACTTCGGAGGTCATCGGTCCCCTAGAACTTAGAACTTCTTAAATCTAACTAACCTAAGGACATCACACATATCCATGCCCGAGGCAGGATTCGAACCTACGGCCGTAGCGGTCTCTCGGTTCCAGACTGAAGCGCCCAGAACCGCTAATTACCTGTGCCCGATGCAGAATACCTTGCTCACAGCAGAATATTTCCGGTTCTGAACATTTACAGTATTTGGTAAATGAGATTCTGTAAATCTTTGTCACTTTATGAGATTTGTACCTCAGCAACTAAGCAGACAATTACTTTAAATCAAATGAAATGTATAAAAGTGACGTTGGGTGGAGTTTCTGTGAGATATGTTTCTTAGTCAATGAAAAGTGCGCAGGACGTCTTAGCTTGTTTCGTGCGGACTAAAAGCTCACTTCTAGTCTATCTCTTGGGACTGTAATCGTAAGACCGAGCGAGGTGGCGCAGTGGTTAGCACACTGGACTCGCATTCGGAAGGACGACGGTTCAATCCCGCGTCCGGCCATCCTGATTTAGGTTTTCCGTGATTTCCCTAAATCGCTCCAGGCAAATGCAGGGATGGTTCCTCTGAAAGGGCACGGCCGACTTCCGTCCCCATCCTTCCCTAATCCCATGAGACCGATGACCACGCTGTCTGGTCTCCTTCCCCAAACCAACCAACAACTGTAATCGTAAGAAACCAGCAAACATGTTAGCTTTTCCTCCAGTTTAGATTATAAACCCTTTACCACAGTATACCATTAAAAATTAGTTTCTTAAGCTAAATGAAGTCACTGTGGAGAAGCTCATGATAGGCACACTGGATCGCGAAAGCAACTGCTATAGAAATGCGTATTCAAATACAGAGATATGTAAACAGGCAGAGTACGGCGCTGCTGCCGGCAACGCCTATACAAGACAAGTGCCTGGCACAGTTGTTAAATCGGTTACTGCTGCTACAATGGCAGGTTATCAAGATTTAAGTGAGTTTAAACGGAATGTTACAGACGGCGCACGACCGATGGGACACAGCGTCTTCGAAGTAGCGATGAGGTGGGGATTTTCCCGCTCGATCATTTCACGTGTGTGCCGTGCATATCAGGAATCTGGTAAAACATCAAATCTCCGACGTCGCTGCGGCCGGGAAAACACCCTGCAAGAACGGGACCAGTGACGACTGAAGAGAATCGTTCAACGTGACAGAAGTGCAGCCCTTACATAAAATACTGCAGATTTCAACGCTAGGCCGTCAGCAAGTGCCAGAGTGCGAACTAATTATTAAAAAAATCATCCATATGGGCTTTCGAAACCGAAGACCCACTCGTGTACCCTTGATGACTGCATGACACAAAGCTTTACTCGGCTAGGCCCGTCAACACCAACATTGGACTGTTGATGACTGGAAACTTGTTGCCTGGTCGGACGAGTCTCGATTCAAACTGTACCGAGAGGATGGACGTATACGTGTACTGAGACAATCCATGGATCCTGCAAGTCAGCAGGGGACTGTTCAAGCTGATGGAATCTATGTAATTGCGTCTAGATACGACTCTGACAGGTGGCACATAGGTAAGCATCCTGTCTGATCACCTGCTTCCAAATGGCTCAAATGGCTCTGAGCACTATGCCACTTAACTGCTGAGGTCATCAGTCACCTAGAACTTAGAACTAATTAAACCTAACTAACCTAAGGACATCACACACATCCATGCCCGAGGCAGGATTCGAACCTGCGACCGTAGCGGTCGCTCGGTTCCAGACTGTAGCGCCTAGAACCGCACGGCCACTCCGGCCGGCACCTGCTTCCATTCATGTGCTTTGTGCATTCCGAAGTACTTGGGCAGTTATGGATTTATGGACAGCACTGCAGGGCTCATGGTGTCAGTTCCCTCTAGCACTACTTCTTACATTAGATGAGTTCGTGCCACGTCGTGTTGCTGCACTTCTGAGTGCTCGCGGGGGCTCTACACCATATTAGGCAGATGTACCAGTTTCTTTGGTTCTCCAGTGCAGCTCAATAAGCACAGTCACTGTGATAGCTGGACTGCTGGCAGATCTTTGGAACTGACGACCGTTTCCTTCCAATGAGTTCATGTGATTTTTTACAGCGACCGGCCTGTCCGTCAGTACATAAGGTCTGACTGGTCTTGGTTTATCCTTGGTTGTTCCTTTGGGGTTCATTTCACAATCATATTACAAATAGTCACCTTGGAGAACTTTAGAGGGAAATAGGCTTATTTTTTGTCTGTCGATCGCTGTTTATTTCAAAATGAGTGTCACTCATATCATACGCGAGTTGGGGTGGCAGTCACTGAAACAAAGGCGGTTTTCTTTGCGGCGAGATCTATTTATGAAATTTCGATCACCAACTTTCTCTTCTGAATGCATAAATATTTTGTTGACACCCACCTACGTAGGGAGAAACGGTCATCACAATAAAATAAGAGAAATCAGAGCTCGAACGGGAAGATTTAGCTGTTCCCTTTTCCCACGCGCCATTCGAGAGTGGAATAGTATAGAAGTAGTTTGAAAATGGTTCGATGAACCCTATGCCAGGCACTTAAAGTGTGATTATCAGAGTAACCATGTAGATGTAGATGACGTAGAATCATGAAATTGGCAAGAAGCAAGATTTCACAGTACAAATAAAAGAAAAAATCTGAAAATTGTAGTTTGTAATAACACTAAAATATATTTCTTGTTAAGTATTATTGGTTTCTGTGTTCTTAACCTTACTGCGACTAATTAAAAAGAATTTTACGCCAGACACGTATCGCTTTTATTTACAAAGCCTCTTCTGTGGGAATTGGTATTTCTGCCTCTTGTTTACATATTCTCCAAACCATTGGTTCTTCCGTCTTTGTTAGCAGAGGTTGATCTCGAACTGACTATGTAAGATTTTTGACCTTGCTAACAAGATGGGAGAAAACAGCGGTGTTATTGAGAACTTCCGTAAGATTAAAATGTGCTTTATATAGCTCCCTATTTTAGGGTTTATTTTTGGGACAAAGAGACCTGAAATCGTTGTTTGGCCAATTTTGAGTGCGCTGGCAGAACTGACCTGTACTTTAGGTATCATATTATTCGATCTGCAAATGTAGTTAAACCTTATTTCTTGGACTGTTTTATGTATGTTGAGATGCATCCTTCTAAACATCACGTAGAGGTCACTAGGAAATGCCTGACAAGGCGCGCATATTATGTTTGTTTGCATAGCCATCTTCCGCAGTAGTAAATTTAATACAGAGAAACCAGTTGATTTAATTAATTGATTTAAACAGCTTCTGCGAAAGATAGCTATTCAAACGAACATATTTTTTGTTCTGTGGTAGATAGCTTTTCGAACGAACATATTTTTTGTCACATTTCTATCCCTATGTCTGTCTGTCCGTCTGCAAAGACTCTTTTCCTCTGAAACAGTTTCGCGTATCAAATTCAAATTTATGTCACATACTAAGGTCTATGTCCCTTGCCGGTATAAAAATTGTAAGCTTCTTAGTCAATACAATCAAAAAATCCGGCCATTAATGTCACATATTTTGCTACTCGAAACTTATTTATCAAAAGCTATAGAGTGCTTCCCGTTGACCTACAATCCTGAAGTTTGGAAGGAAGCAAGATTTCACAGTCTAAATAAAGAAAAAAAATCTGAAATTTGTTAAATTGGAAAAATAGCGCATAAAAATATCTTTTGCCCTTTGAACGTACACTGCATTCATCACCCGTCAAAACCATAATACACGAACGTTAGTGCATGCAAACATAAAAAGTTAATTGTAGTCATGTTTTAGTAGGCAAATAAAAAGTATTTTATTAAATATTCTCTCTACATATATAAACTGAAGTCACCTGCTCTATTCTTTTTGTACGTCCCGGCTAGCCTGAGGAACTACTACAGAGGGACCAACATCTTGCCAGTATCGATATCGATAATAGGCAGAAATCGTTGAGATTATCAAGGATGGATGAACTGTATAAATACATAATTAGGTTTGTTCGGAACCCTCGTGCGGGTCCTGCCTGTACTTGGCCAATTTTTTTCTTCCTTTCCTTCTATTATTTATGTGAATAAATGCTGAATACCGGCCACGAGTGTTCCAGTCATTTTTACGGCAAAACTAGAAACAGAAATTTAGGTCCATCTCCTATTGTTGCAGACGATATGACACTTAATGATCATCGATGAGCAGCATTTGAACTGCCCAAGAGGAATAATCTGACGCTTAATTGCAGATTGGCTGGAAAGGAGCAACACTGATGATTTCCAGAAGTGGTTCCAACCCCGGAGAGTGCGTAAAGTGTGCGGCATAAGCATTGTTGACCCACGAAGAAAAATTGGTGCAAATGGCTCTGAGCACTATGCGACTTAACTTCTGAGGTCATCAGTCGCCTAGAACTTAGAACTAATTAAACCTAACTAACCTAAGGACATCACACACATCCATGCCCGAGGCAGGATTCGAACCTGCGACCATAGAGGTCACGCGGTTCCAGACTGAAGCGCCTTTAACCGCACGGCCACACCGGCCGGCGTGACCCACGAAGAGTGCGCAGCTATTTGTGAGAACGGAAATGATTATTTGTCTGAAAACTATGTATAAATAAAACTTCCTGGCAGATTAAAACTGTGTGCCGGACCGAGACTCGAACTCGGGACCTTTGCCCTTCGCGGGCAAGTGCTCTAAAGCTGTAAGTCGTGCTTGGGTAGCTCTGATGTTAGAGCACTCGCCCGAGAAAGGCAAAGGTCCCGAGTTCGAGTCTCGGTCCGGCACACAGTTTTAATCGGCCAGGAAGTTTCACATCAGCGCACACTCCGCTGCAGAGTGAAAATCTCATTATGTATAAATATTTTGAAACACTTTACTTTTATCGATAGTAATTAATTACGTAATTAATTGTCACTCTGAACATGTAACTTGCACTATAAATAGGCACTTTTTTCTCACAATAGTCTTTTTCAGAGTTAAAACGGATTGCCTTAATTAATTCGAACTTTTTGTTGATGCGACAATTATTCCCTACCCCGCGGGCACAACGGCCACTCGGGTATCTTTCAGGTAATTTACTATTCATTTGTTTTCTATTGACGTGAATGAAAACATCAGTCTGCTAAGCGGTCAGTCTAACTGTGTGTCCTTGGAGTTTGGAGTTCCTATATCGATTGTAGTTTAACTAAAAATATCGCCAGATTTCAGGGTGGCAATAACGCTCGGCCTCGTCCTATTGCATAACAATTCTTACAAAATAAAAAGATATATAAATAAATCTCCCACATTCTACAAATACAAATCCAGTTCATCTGAAGATAGCTGAGAAATCCCATTACCCAATCCAAACTCCACGTTCTAATACTTGCTGTCGGTCCGTCTACTTTCTCAGCTGTCTGTTGCAACATTGCCCGTGGCTTTCCTACGGGTCATTTTTGCAAGTAAATTACGATCTTCCTTTGGGAGAACTGATCTAACATCCTATCCAGCACTGAACACAGAAATTACATAATGCATAGGCTACTGTAAACATTGGTACCTGTCAAGAGATCTTTTTCATCTTCTATAACGCCACGTTCGAAAACTGCTCGCTCTGACGTCCATTCTGCACCTTACACACAGATATTCCATCCGTCCTCCTACTTATTCTCTATAAATAGCTAACGTAAACAATTTGAAGGTTGTGTTGATAGCAGTAGATCCTTGCTTAACATTTGTACTACGGTGTAGTTCACTATACGTCAGCAGCGTAAGTAATTGTAGTAAAAACCATAGTAAAGTGACAGAAAACGGATCCAAAGGGCTTTATTTCGGTCTACGGTCAGTCCTAGAATTGTTGTCTGTCGCTTATCGGTTTTTTTTGTTGAGTCTTGTACCGCAAGGAAGCAAGGAAACGGATGCTGTTATGGGTGGCCGGTATCCTCTCTTTACAACACAAATGCACACGTGGATTAACACGGTTCTTTGTTTACTTGTATTGGGTACTTAACTTGAATAGGGTCCATGCGTTATGGTACAAGTTCTTCAGAAATAGTCCTCTTGGAGACAGTATCAGTAATCTTGCTATAGGCACAATTCTGGACGCTATGACTGTCGTAGCCCGTGATAAGTATACGCGCTCCGCGAGTAGACTGACAGACGCCAAAACTGAAGTGTGAGTCAGTGAGTCGATGTGTCTCTGATCTCTCTCGGGATAGCGCCTACTATCGATCTTTGCGCCACATTTTTACGGACAGGAGTGCTGGCGACAGCTTTCACCAACACATTTATCACCTCTGAAATATTGGTTAATATGAAAAACTCTGACTTTGGACGTAAACCGTTCATGCTCTGACAACCGGCTGGATAAGTCAATTTCATTATCGGGGTAAGCAGCGTAACAACACCTCCAACAGGGCCATGCCTGGTGAAGCGCAAATGAATTTTCTTGTTGAGGACTACTTAAAGGTTTTGAATAGCTGGGATATGGTCCATGACACGTCAGAAAATACAGAAAATATGTTAACCACCGTGCCGACTAATGCCCTTTTTTTTTTTCCTCCACATTCCAACATTCGAAAGGAGCTCGTAGGTCCTTTTACTCGTCGTATCGTTGACCCTTCATATCGTCACTTCCAGTCAAGTCTCTTTTTTTTTATTTTTAGGTTGTGACAGAGCCCATACCTTGTGAAGTACTACACCCGCGTCCCTACTTTTGTATCCCTAAATCCGAAGAGTAAAGTACAAGGATCACCAGGAGCACTTACGCAAGGATGATCTCGTATGCTCCTGTGATGCTCAGAGGACCTCTACTCAACATTTTGCTCATTATCATCGCTGATCCTACGCACTTCGGTCGAGTCACACACTATTCCAAACGAGGCGATAGGTGTCAGTAGCCCACTGTGATACAGTTGCGGGTAGTTTGGAAGAAGTTCATAATTCCCGGTCGTGATCCCAGAGTTCGGATGACTGCCGAATGATTCTTCTGTCACCAACACAAATTTCGCATAAGGACCGAGAAAACAAGACAAGAGAAATTAGGGTGAATTGTCTCACCCACGCTCCGAATACGAGTCCAGCAAAAGGAATGACGAGTTGCGGTACAAGGCACCTTCCGCCATGTACCACCGTAAGGTGGCTTGCTGTGTGTATATGTTGCTGCGTTTGTAAATCTTATTCAATGCTGCAGAGAACGCTGATTAACACTCGCTTCATCCGTGCCCACAAGCACTCGCTTCCGCTACGAGGCTGCAGGGTCGCGGTCGGGCCGACGTGCGACCCCGATGTGCGACGTGGAGTGCAGAGGCGCGGCGTGTTGACAGTGCGCTCTGGCGGCTGTGCCGTCTCCATGGCAACGGCGGCCGGCGTCGCGCCGCATCGACCCGGCGCGCTGCCCTGACGCGCCGCACAGCGTCTGCCTTGCGGGACGGGGAGGCTGACAAAGGAAACACGACAGTGTCCAGAACGTACGCTACCAGCGAAGTATATCAGGGAGCAACAACTGCAAGTAAGTTCGTGGAATGGTTTTTCAAAGGCTGCTGCCAGTTAAAAAAAAAATTGATGACCACTTTTATTATTTACCCTTGACTCAAAGTGTAAAAACGGGACCCTATACGTTATTACAGAGTTCAGGGACTCACATTTCTTCACCAAATTTAGTTCAATATTGTCAAAATGGAATATAGATAAAAATAAGAATATTTATCAACCTGTGACCAGCAAAATTTTTCTATTGCTTTAAAATAACTTCAGTACTGTAATTTTCAACATAAATTTGTTACAGTCCATCTTCTTGCTGTATACAATGTGTTCCATGAGGAATGGTCAATATTCGGGGGTATGAAAGGAACGATCGTTCGTAGCAAAACAATTCTAGTAAACACAGGCTCTAAAATGCAAACATTATGAGCTATGAGCACCTCTTCATCCTAGATTTTTTCAAACAAATGTCTTCTACTGCAAGCTCTTTCCTTTCCGTATTTTGGGAGGAGATAGTATGGAACAAGACAAGAAATAATTGTCTGGTAAACATGGTCTCACAAATTCACGCCTTAAGAGTCATGATCACTTGTTCAGTAGAGCTGGCCGGAGTGGCCGAGCGGTTCTAGGCGCTACAGTCTGGAACCACGCGACCGCTACGGTCGCAGATTCGAATCCTGCCTCGGGCATGGATGTGTGTGATGTCCTTAGGTTAGTTAGATTTCAGTAGTAAGTTCTAGGGAACCGATGACCTCAGATGTTAAGTCCCATTGTGCTTAGAGCTATTTGAACCATTTTGATGATGGCTTGAGAGATAGTCAATGCACTTACGTGGAGAAAAAATGTCAAGGAATAGCGGTGACCAAAAAATAAAGACAAGGACGGACCAATAGCTACAGTGGTCTGTGTACTTTTTCGTATACCCAAAGAAGGGCTGCTAAAAATACAAAAAAATAGGAATGTAGGATGGTTAAAAATACTCAAAAATTTAAAAGTCTCGCTCAGGGTATAGACAACATACGCTGAGATGCCAATAGTCGTGGGGTAGCGATAAGAACATATATATGATGACGCTATCACCCCGTACATAAGGTATGCAGGGGTAGTGCATTGACGGAGCTGTCAGGTAAGGTCATGTGAATAGGTTCCCGACTTGATTATGGGTACACGGCGGTAATTAACACTCTTTGAATGCGGAATGATAGTTTGAGCCAAACGCATCAGACATACCGTTTCGGAAATCGTTAGGGAATTCACTATTTACAGATCCACAGTGTCAAGGGTGTGCGGAAAAAACAAATTTCAGGTGTAACACTCGCCATGGACAACGCAGTATCCGACGGCCGTCACTTAATGACCGAGAGCAGCGGCGTTTCCACTGAGTTGTCACTCCTGAGAAGCACCACTGCATAAAATAACTGCAGAAATCAATACGTGACGTATGGCGAAGGTATGAAGCATGAAGAAAATTTGGCGTTAGTGGGCTGTGGCAGCAGACGACCGTCGCCAGTACGTTTGCTAACTGCACCACATCGCCTGCAGCGATTCACCTGGACTCGTGACCATGCCGGTTGGTCTCTTGACTACTGGAAAACATTGGCCTGGTCGATGAGTCCCGATTTCAGTTGGTAAGAGCTTATGATAGGTTTCAAGTGTGGCGCAGACCCTACTAAGTCATGGACCCAAGTTGTCAACAAGGTTCTGCGCAAGCTGGTTGTGGCTCCATAATGGCGTGGGCTGTGTTTACATGGTATATTCGTATAATTGGAGACTATTTTCAGCCATTCATGGACGACATGTTCCCAAATAACAATGGAATTTTTGTGGATGACAATGCGACATGTCACCGGGCCACAATTGTTCGCTATTGGTTTGAAGAAAATCCTGGACAGTAGCCATTGGTTTGGCCACCTTGATGGCCTGACATGAATCCCATCCAACATTTATGGGACATAATTAAGAGGCCAGTTCGTGCACAAAATCCTGCACCGGCAACACTTTCGCAAGTATGGACGACTGTAGAGGTCCAGTATTTCTGCACCGAACTCCCAACGACTTGAATCCAGGCCTCGTCGAGTTACTGCATTGAGCTGGACAGAACGAGGTCCGACATGATATTAGGAGGTATCCTATGACTTTTGTCATCCCAGTGTAAATAACCTCCTAGGCCACCACAAATGGTATCGTTATTTTGGTTCAAAAAATGGTTCAAATGGCTCTGAGCACTATGGGACTTAACATCTTAGGTCATCAGTCCCCTAGAACTTAGAACTACTTAAACCTAACTAACCTAAGGACATCACACACATCCATGCCCGAGGCAGGATTCGAACCTGCGACCGTAGCAGTCCCGCGGTTCCGGACTGCAGCGCCTAGAACCGCACGGCCACCGCGGCCGGCGTTATTTTGGTTCTGATTAACTGTAAAGAGAGTGTGATTAAAAGCATCGAAAAACGTTTTTTGTTTAGTATGTCACTTTCCTCATTGATGAGCGTACATGCGTGATTTTTAAAATTACTGGAAATTTCTCTTTCAGACTATTCATTTTATTCACGTTTTGAGGGAGAAATTTTTTGTGTACCTTTTAGACAGCTTTCCATTAGATAGGGGTGTAACAATTGGGAACTAACTGTGGAACACAGAAGAGATATAAATAATTACAGCCTGAGTGAAAAGTACTGCCTTTATTTAATACCATCGGCCATTTTTACACATCTAAATCAGTAGGCACGATTCTGCCAAAATTTTTACCACGTCTAGTGAAAGCGGTAGGTGGTGCAGTCTGCCTACTTCAGCCTGAACAAGGAATTCAACGCAATGTGCGGGAACAGCAACGCACTGTTAACATATTTCAGCCCAGTTATGCATCTAGCAAAAGAAGACGTTCTACACTTGTCAAACATTCCTGGGTTTTCCTGTGACCAATCGTGTTGAAAGCGTATACCCTTTTACGTATTCGCCTTTACAATGGAGACACCTCTTCCGTTAATAGTGTTTACTGATGCTTTTTATAAAAGCTATATAGTATGACAATTATTTTTACTAAGGAAGCACACTTATTACACTCAACGGCATCAGTATCACTTGTACTCCAAACCACCATAGTACAAACCAAACGGCAAAGTGGAAACAAAGTTCATCTTTACTTCTGTGTATATGATCGATGATACACAGTCTGGTCACATCAATGTAATCACCACCATGCTGTATGTCAAACGTGCGGTAACCACTCAGAGACGCAGATAGCGTATTTTACTTTATAATAACATCCTTTAAAATGTTATATTCCTCACTTACCCTCACTCTTCCCTTCTCCGTCCCCCCCCCCCCTCCTCCTTCAGTGTATTTCCACGTACTGACCATAGATGCCGCAAGTGTACTTCGATCACGGCGCACGCGCCAATTGTCTTTCTTTTCTGGTGTTCACGCTCTCCGTTTCCTGTCACTCGGCGTCCAGCTCGTAATACAACTTGTCGTTTTATTTGATTCGCTTTGTTTCTGGAGTTTTAACTGTTCTTACTTGATAAGCCCTGATCATAGGGGCCAGAATATTTAATAATGTATACAATGAAGTACGTTGAAATTGTATTTTCAATTTACAAATGATGCATCGTTTCGTTTTTTGGTGTTTTTCCAATGTGATATTTTAGTAAGTGCAAGTTTTTAGTTTTCATTCTTTTGGTTATGTTTTATGATTTATGTGATATTCCTAACCCTTCGTGGGGATCTAGTCTCTGTATGACGGTTAATTTTAGACGCATACTCCTGTGTTTCCTGGTTTGTAGTTATTGCTACTACATTATCTTCAGGTTACATGTATTTCTGAAGAAAACAGGCTTACATCCGTCCAAACCGTGATCAAAGGTTGAATAAAACTACCTTTCATTGCAACTGGTTAGCTGCTATAGCTTCATTTACTTAAACAGTTATCTCTTTTACTCCTTTCTCGATCTCTGAAGCTACCTCATATGTTTCAAGTGAATAATGTTTTGTAAAACAATAATAAAATATTAAGATGCAAAAGGTGGATGGTATTTATCCTTATTTACGATATATCATAAACATAGTTTATTATTCTTTGTAAATTATTATTCATAAACAGTTCCATTGTTGTCACTAAATTATTATCTGAATCTGAATGCTACCTCGTGCCTGGCACTAAGATTCCTATCGTTTCTGAAACACAACAGGTATAGTAACTTGAAAGCATGTTAACGATCGAGAGGGGGCAGGGCTGTTACTGTATTCTTATAATGACATTCCCTTCGATTGAAAACAAAAAATAAACATACTCTATAATTTGTGAATATCGTAACGTGCACAGTGGTACGTATGAATGAAATGAGCAGACTTTCTGCAGTTGCTTGACACAGCCGAATTTCTCCTCTCAATAGAGTTTCTCTGTGTAGCCTGTTGGTGAACTGAACTAATATAAAGTTCTCAAGTTTCAGGCAGATGATGGCGGTAGTTAATCTAATCGAAACGCAGCGCCATTCCGACGCCCTCACAGTGCTGGAAAGCCGAGAAGTTTATATTAGATCTGTCGGTGAAGTTGCCATCGTGCTGAGCTGGTACTCTTTACTGGATAATATTTAATAGGAAATAGAGTATACAGCAATACAAACATTCTGTAGTGATCGTTTGCAGTTTCTTTTTTGGATTACCACCTGTAGTTCGCTGAAGTTAATTGCTGACGACTTTGAGCGGAAAAGTGACCAGTTTTTAAAGAATGAACTGGCTCGTTCCTTCTTGGTTTACTCTGTACCTTGCTGACGCGTTTCTTATTAACTAAATGCTAACACTGTACCAAATCGTCAAGTGTTAACCAAGTAATAAACACACGAAGTAAAGTATCGTCACAGATATGTGGCCACTATATTATGGAACCTTTCAATTCGACGGTCCACCGTGTTGCCCCTTTGTGAATATGTGCCTCGCAATGATTTCTTCATCCCAGGATAGAGCAAAAAATCACTGACTACCATATGAGAAAAAAAAGAGTGTGAGGCAAAACACGAGGTGTGTGAGAAAAGTAACGAGCTTGCCAGCACTGCGAGCGATATGGCAGCGTTGTGTTGTTCTACTTGTGTAGACCGGTGTGTTCATCCCTCCCAGATGCTCAGTCCGAGTCTCAGCTCCGTACAGCCATCACGTGATTTTTGAGAGAACAATCACTGAAGTTGTGTTTCTGTTGTGTGTTGTGAAATTGGAACAACGGAATTTAGAGAAACGTTCTGCAGTCAAGTTTTGTGTTAACCTTTGGGAATCAGTGAGTGTGATCTTTGAAAAGTTGAAACAATCCCACAGCGAACATTGCTCATCAAGTTCGTAAGTTTTTTGCTGGCCTAAACAATTTTTGGAAGGCCAAGAACAGGTTGAAGATGAAACTGGCTCAGGGAGACCTTAAATTTCAAACACCGAAGCAAACTTCGACCGTATGCGTGCTCTTGCGAGATCAGACTGACGAATGGATGACCTGTCAAACACTTTCACCGGACTTCTAATTTTGACCGAAGCTTTACACATGTGAAAAGTTTGTCCCAAAATGATGCCGAAAAGCCTCACAACCGAGCAGAAGAACAATCGAAGAAACGTGCGCGTTGATATTCTTGACAGGACTGCCGATGACCACGAAAGGTTCAGTCGAGTGACTATAGACAATGAACCGTAGATTTTTGAGTACGGTCCTGAGACAAAGCGGCTAAGTGAGGAGCGGCCCACGGAGACGTTTTCTCGAGCGAAAAAATCTTGAATTAGCAAATCAAAGATCAAAACAATGCTGATTTGCTTTTCTGGGGTTAGGGGTTATCGTGCATAAAGAAATTTTTCCTCTTGGACAAACTGTGAGCCAAGTGTTTTACAAAGATGTCCTTCAAAGGTTCAGGAAAAGGGTCAATCGAGTGAGACCGGACTTTGGAGACAAGTTGATGCTGCATCATGACAACGCCCCATGGCACACGGCCACTTCGATAAAGGAATTTTTGACATAAAAAGGCATTCCTGTTGTTCCACGGCCCTCCAGTTCACCTGATCTGATTCCTTGTGACGTTTTCCTTTTCTGGAAACTAATAATGTCTCGAAAGGACCTCATTTTTAGATTCTAGAGGAAATGCAAAGGAATATGACCGACATGTTGAAGGCCCTACCAGTTGAAGCCTTTCAGCGCTGCCACAAAGACTGGAACAATGGCTCCGCTGTGTATAACTGACGAAGGGAACTACTTTGAAGGGGAGAATATTGTTTGAAAAAATATAAAAACTTTGGTAGATAAAAAAAATCACACCTCATCTGATAGCCCAAGGAAGAAACAAGTGCGAGTATGTCTTGCGCAGAATGAGTGGAGGCGTTGCCGTGAACCAAAAACAACACTTTGGACAGCTTTCCGCGACGTTTTAACAGCCTCCCGTATAGTTTTCAGTATGTTTTCGGTGGTATTCTCTTGACACTGGCGCTTAAAAGCATAGACTGTTGAAACCACACTATGAGAATCCCAAAAAACACTCAGTATCACCTTTCCAGGTAGTGTGCCCATACGTTTCCATTGTCTGTTTTGCTCCTTTGCGTCCGGGTTCTGGTGATACACCCAGCACTATGCCAGTGGTTATTACGTGGCTGGAATGGCCTGACACACCTGTAAAGTTTCCGCTGCTGCTTCGACTCGGAGGACTTTTCAAATGGGTGCGAGCAGTCGCAGAGGCAAGTGCGTGGCGTCCTGTGATGTGTCCAAAATATCGTGTAAGATGTTCAAAACTGATCCGCAACCGATTCCCACTTTCACCTCTTTCACCCGAATTGTGGTACACTAGCTTCGAACATCAAAGTCTGTACTTTCCTTGCGGTTAACGATTCTTCATAGAGAAATGGCTGCCAGTTATTTCTTCGTCTGAGACCTGTGTGACCGCTCTGGAAGAGCCTGTACGAACTAACCACTGTTTCATACACTGAAGAGCCAAAGAAGCTAATACAACTGCCTCATATCGTGTAGGACCCCCGCGAGCACGCAGAAGTGCCGCAAGCACGACGCGGCAGGGGCTCAACTAATGCCTGAAGCAGTGCTGGAGGGAACTGACACCATGAATCCTGCAGGGATGTCCATAAATCCGTAAGAGTACAAGGGTGTGGAGGTCTCTTCTGAACAGCACGTTTAATGTCATCCCATTTATGCTCAGTAGCGTTCATGTCTGGGCAGTTTGGTAGCCAGCGGAAGTGTTTAAACTCAGACGAGTGATCCTGGAGCCACTCGGAAGCAAGCCTGCACGTATAGGGCGTCGCATTGTCCTGCTGGAATTGACCAAGTCCGTCAGAATTTACAATGGGCATGAATTGATGCAGGTGATCAGACAAGATGCTGACGTAGGGTCACCTGTCAAAATAGTATCTAGACGTATCGGGGGTCCCACACCACTCCAGTTGCACACCCCCACACCACTACAGAGCCTCCACCAGATTGAACAGTGCCCTGCTGACATGTAGGATTCATGGAGCCATGACGTCGTCTCTATACCCGTACACGTCTCGATACAATTTGAAACGAGACTTGTTAGACCAAGCAACATGTTTCCAGTCAGCAACAGTCCCATGTAGGTGCTGACGGGCCCAGGCGAGGCGTAAAGCTTTGTGTCGTGCAATCATCAAGGGTACACGAATGTGCCTTCGACTCCGAAAGCCAATATCGATGATGTTTTGTTGAATGGTTCGCACGCTGACACTTGTTGACGGCCCAGCATTGATATCTGCAGCAATTTTCGGTAGAATTGCAAAAAAATGGTTCAAATGGCTCTGAGCACTATGGGACTCAACTGCTGAGGTCATTAGTCCCCTCGAATCGCTCTGAGCACTATGGGACTTAACATCTATGGTCATCAGTCCCCTAGAACTTAGAACTAGTTAAACCTAACTAACCTAAGGACATCACAAACATCCATGCCCGAGGCAGGATTCGAATCTGCGACCGTAGCGGTCTTGCGGTTCCAGACTGCAGCGCCTTTAACCGCACGGCCACTTCGGCCGGCGGTAGAATTGCACTTCTGTCACATTGAACGATTTTCTTCAGTCATCGTTGGTCCAGTTCTTGCAGGACCTTTTTCCGGCGGCAGCGATGTCGGAGATTTGATGTTTTACTGGATTCCTGATATTCACTGTACGCTCGCGAAATGATCGTACGGGAAAATCCCCGCTTCATCGCTACCTTGGAGACGCTGTCTCCCATAGCTCGTACTCTGATTGTAGCACCACGTTCAAACTCACTTAAATCTTGATAACCTGCCATTGTAGCAGCAGTAATCGATCTGACAACTGCGCCAGATATTTGTTGTCTTACATAGGCGTTGCTGACCGCAGCGCCGTATTCTGCCTGTTTACATGTCCCTGTATTTGAATATCCACGCCTATGCCAGTTTCTTTGCCGCTTGAGTGTACGATGGTTCCTTTTTTCTCGCACACACCCCTCAATTCAGTATATACTATTGCAGCGGTACTCCCACCAAATTCAGAAAACGATTTACCTAGCGCAACCCCACATTTCCAATGGGATGTGCCATTTTGTTTTGGTTCCTCTACCGGCGTACTACGGTATTGTGTTGCAGTGACTTCAATGTGTATCGGGCCTGCGGATATCTGCCTCCAAACAAACATAATTACAGAATCATCATACTTGCGTTTTATGCTGCTCTTGACGTATTGTGTGTTTTGAGATTTAAAATTTGGGTGTATTTTGATCTCCACCTTATGCAGGAACGCTATTTATTTTTTTTTATTCAACTAGACGTGTTTCGACACCCATTTACTCCTGTCAAGTGTAATATAAAATTTATGGTCGTTTATCTCATGTAGGCCTAAAAATTATAACATGCGCATTTTGTTTAGTTTTGTTTCGATTGCTCATCTGAATATTACATTGACAATGGAAAAAGCATTTCTACAGGCCTTGTCTTTTCTTTTTTTGCTCATTTTTCGTCGTTTTGGCACAATTCCATCTACAAAGTAGTCATGAAAAAATTATGTGCAGTTTTGAAGTACGAGGGCTATCCACAAAGAACATTACGTTTTGGAATTAAAAATAAATAAAGTATTGGAAAATTCTTTTATTATATACAGATATAAAAAATGGAAATGTCGTGTGGCTAGGGCCTCCCGTCGGGTAGACCGTTCGCCTGGTGCAGGTCTTTCGATTTGACGCCACTTCGGCGACCTGCGCGTCGATGGGGATGAAATGATGATGATTAGAGCAACACAACACCCAGTCCCTGAGCGGAGAAAATCTCCGACCCAGCCGGGAATCGAACCCGGGCCCTTAGGATTGACAGCCTGTCAGGAATCTAAATTTGGTTGGCCTAGAGGCACTCTGGAGGAGCAGAGCTACACGTCAGATTGCTCAAAGCTTATTAAGTGTCATTGGGTTGGTGGGTCGACTATAGGAAGGGAGAAATAGTGTGTCACCACGATTCTTTAAACACGCTTGTTTTTGTACGATAATGCTGGAAGCTCAAGAAATGAATTAAAATTTGTGCCATGGCCGGGACTCGAACCCAGATCTTCTTCCTTACTAGGCAAAAATGCTAATTACTACACCACCAACGCACTATTTTTTTTATTTTATTTTTTTTTTTTTTAGTAAACAAAAATGAGTCTCCTTCGTCTTGTTGGCGAAGAAGCAATCTTTTGGAACAAAAAAAAGTTTCTCAAAGCCAAAATCAAATTTCTTTTTCCTTTAAGAACAAATTGTGAGGAATAAATAAGGAAAAGTTTTGTTTTTTTTTTTGAAAGAAAACAAAGACACCGATTATACTGGTTTCTCCCTCCAGTAAACAAAAATGAGTCTCCTCCGTCTTGTTGGCGAAGAAGCAATCCTTGGGAACAAAAAAAATTTTTTCTCAAAGCCAAAATCAAATTTCTTTTTCCTTTAAGAACAAACTACGAGGAAGAAATAAGGAAAAGCTTTTTAAGTCGTCATGCGACTTGTAGTTAAAGTCTAGTTCTTACAGGAGCTCCTGAAGTGTATCCGCCTACAGCATGCCAGCTCGTCCAAACGTGTCTTCTCATGGCGTAGGCGTGAGTTCTGGGTAGCAGATCTATTCAGTTCGGTTCGTTTTATACAGTTTTCAGCTTCTCAGGGCTTGGACGTTCCAGCTACTAGGTGGGTCATCGAAAGTGCTCCGTAAGAAATTAGAAAAATATTGTTTATAGCGTGGGTTGCGTATCAGGACGCAGTGACGTTCGTTGAGATAAGTCCAATATCCTATCGTAGACTTGTCGCCTGAAGTAAAAAGATAGCGGATCGTGTGGCCACAGATCCAATTCACAGAGTTAGTTTTGGCGGAGGGGTAGAAAGTCTTATCGGGGTACAAAAGCATGTGGACGTCGATCTGAGCCGGTGTCTGGCGAGTAAGAAACGCCAAAATTCGCCGCGCAAGTGTCCAGACGTCTAGCGCTGTGCCACAGTGGAACCGGTGGACATCCGTGTCATCCACGCCACAGTGGGTGCAGACGGATGAATCGGCGAGATGGATGCCGTGCAGACGATCTCGGTTAACTTGTTTGCCATTCACGGTGATGTACCACGCTGATTGAACGTCTGATTCGAGAAAACGCGCATGGATCGCCTTCCATATGTGTCGCCACACGTACTGTGGATACTTACGTTCGATGGGGTTGGACGGGCGGCACTGCTGTAACAATTCGGAGACTGTTTTCGTGAGGTACAAACGTGGAAGTGGTAAGGACCGGTAGATATAACTGAACTCCAGGAAAAATCGTTGGATGTAATAAAAGGGGGTTGGAATGGTCGATATCAGTACTGGGGCGGACAAGGAGGCCGGTGCAAAGTTGTGAAGCAGGAGGCTAGTAAGGCTCTGCGGGCAACGATGCCAAAGTTTGAGTTGGGAGCTGACGTATAGTGCCTTGACACGAGTCGGCACGTGGATGAGTCCCACCCCGCCACGATCTCGTGGCAGTGCAAGGGACTCATACTGCACCTTGAATAACATCCCCGAGCTGACGAAGGAGCCGAAAGCCATCAACAGTCGTCGCGCCAAGAGATTTGGGACTGGTAGTACTTGAGCCACGTGTGGTACACGGGAAGCATGATACATGTTCACATATTGCGCGCGTTGGATAACGTCGAGAGCTCGTAGCCGGTGATCTGTGAGATTTGCTCTGATTGTCTGTAGCAAGCGTCTACCATTGATAGCCGCTGAGCGGCGCAGGTCTGCTGTGAAATCAAGTCCAAGACACCGTATGGTGGCGGCGACACTAAGGGGGGCAGCGCATCTCTCCGGCAAGCCCTCACCAACGAGCAGGACCTTGGATTTTGACACGTTGAGGCAGCTCCCCGACGCTTCGCCGTAAGTCGCCACCCATGTCAGTGCTGCTCGTACTTCATCTTCACTGCGCAGATATAGTACTATGTCGTCTGCGTAGGCTGTACAACAAAAACGGTGGCCTTGCACAGCCATGCCTTCCAAACGTTGGCGCATGCCCTGGAGCAGGGGTTCCAAGGCGAAAGCATACAAAATCGTGGAAAGAGGGCATCCTTGCCGTAAAAATCGTGCGATGACCAGGGACGGTGTAAGACGACCATTGTACATAATTTTAGAGGTTGCACTACTCAACAGGCGCATAACCACTGTTACAATACCGCCAGGAAAACCCATATGCTGAAGAACTGTCCGTAAATAGAAGTGGTCAACACGGTCGAAAGCCTGGCTAAAGTCCAGTGAAGCCAAGGCGCCAGGGAGACGCTGATGATGCGCTAATGCTATCATGTCTCTGTAACGGCAAAGGGCCGTACGGATGTTGTTGTCGCCTCCTAGGGATGTCTGGTCGCAGGATGTGACGTAACGTGCGACCTTCTTGAGTCGCGATGCCAGTAGCCGTGTGAATATTTTCATGTCGCTGTTGAGCAAAGTAATTGGTCGATAGTCCTGGACCCTCGATAACCCGCGCGGTTTTTGTATGGGGATAATAATTCCTTCTAGAAAGGCGCTCGGGACCACTGTCCCCGGTGACATCAGCTCTTGTGCGATTGCCGTCCACGTGGAAGCCAACAAATACTGAAAACTTTTATAAAATTCGATGGGTATACCGTCAGGTCCAGGAGACCTGTTATCGGAACCCGCCTTGATAGCATCTACCACTTCATCTGTGGTTACGTCGTCTTGGAGGTCATGCACAACATCCTCCGGAAGAGTGTTCGTAGTGAGCTGAGCGACTTCTGTGATCAGTGCTGCAGAATGCGGTACGACTGCGTATAGCCCGGCAAAATGAGCATGGAGAGCACGACCGATGCTTTGTTGGGTGTCGTGCCGGCGCCCTTCCACATCAGTGAGGACTTGGATCAGAGCTCGTCGTCGTCGTTGTCTTTCCTGAAGGAGGTGGTACATCGACGGACGTTCTTGAGGGATTCGATTAGAAGCTCGAGAACGGACTACAGTGCCTTCCAAGTTACGCCGCATGATCAAGGAGATCTGCGCCTTCGTGCGATGGACCATCGACTGCCGGGCTGGCGAGAAAGGCATCGTCGTACAGTCACGTAGAATGGTGTAGTAGAAGTGCAGGGTATTAGTTTGCCACGGCTTTAATTCCTTCCCAAAACTCATCAGAGTCTTCCTGAGGGTCGGCTTTGCACAGGAGAGCCACCATGATAAGGTGGAGCCATAGGCTTCTCGACGATGGTGGCAGCGTGCCCACGCTTCTTCGACCATACGGCGACAGTCTGAGGAGGTCAGGTGAGCGACATTGAGTTTCCACAGACCACGACTATGCCATACGTGCTGTCGGGCGAGAGTGACGTCACAGAGGTATGCATAATGGTCTGAAAAGGCCAAGGGCCAGACTTCCGCATGACGTGTGCTATCAGCAAGGGAGCGGGTAACGTAGATGCGATCTATGCGGCTTGACGAGTGAGAGGTGTAGAATGTATATCCCGGTTGAATTCCGTGGAGCTTCTTCCATGTGTCAACAAGTCGGAGACGGTCGATGACCACTGAGAGAGATGCACAAGGGGAATGTCGCGGGAGTTGGTCCGCGGGCTCTTGTGTCGAGTTAAAATCCCCACCGAGTACCAAATCGTCCTGCGGACCGGTGAAGAGGGGTGTGACGCTTTCGGCAAAAAAAGTTTGTCGGTCATGACGGCGGCCAGTGCCGGACGGAGCGTAGATATTAATAATACGCACGCCGAACAGTGTGAGGGCCATACCTCGCGCAGTGGGGAGGTAGATGACGTCCTCTGCAGGGAGTCCGTCGCGTAGCAGGATGGCGACGCCGCTACCGGTATCGGATGCGGGGGAAACATGGGCGTTGTATCCGGTGGGAACTAGGAAGTCAGCCGCAAACACCTCTTGTAAGAGCGCTATATCCACATCCGCAGAGTAAATAGTGTCTCTGAACAAGGCCAGTTTATGGGGGGCACGAATGGTGGCAAGATTCATCGTGGCGATACGATGTTGCTGCGTGCGGCCATCCTCAGTATGTGCAGAACGTGCGGTAGAAGTAGCCGGCAGGTGGAGACCCGCCGGTGGTCCCGCAGTGGTGATAATTACTGGCGGGGCGCCAGCCCCAGTGTCGCCGAGGTGGACTCCTGTGCAGACACGCTGGCAGTCTGTTCCGCTTCTTCTTCAACGTCATCGGCCCAGGAAGCTGACGACGTGGACATGTGACGGTCACGTACTTCCGGAACGGGTGTTGTGGATTCCGCAACATGAGTGGCAGGGGGACCGCCGTCATCATTCGTTGACAACGGCGAGGACACGTCCCTGGCTGGGAGAGTAGGCGTCACAGGAGGGGCTCCTGTAGCTGCCACATCGCGTGACTGGACGCAATGTGGGAGATCACCGTCAGACATCAGGTCGACATCTCGGGGGACCGTCTGAGAAAGGGCGTCATCGGAAGGCGTTCGTCGTCGTTTCCTGTGTTTGCGAGGCGACCGCTGTTTTCTGATGTGGCCTTCTGAATCGGAATGTGGTCGCCCGTCGTCTGACGCCGAACCCGTCTGGACAAAGGCAGACGTCGGCACGACACCGAGGTCGACGTCCATGGTTCCAACAGGAACATCGGTTTCGGTCTGCAAACCGGACGGTCCTGAAGCGAGCACTGGAGGCGACGCCGTGCTTGTGTCCTCGGCGCGTTGTGCTGCGGCGGGTGGCGTTGACGATGCTGCTGGCGCAATCGAGATTGGTACGACGGGGTCCTGTGCAACCTTGGCGTAGGTGATGGGTAAGGACGTGACCGTCGAAGCCTGGGTCTCTTCACGTAACGGCGTCTGTATTAAAAGGCGGTGTAAGCATTCGGAACGTACATGTCCCTCCTGGCCACATCCCGCGCACGTTCGTGGCTGTCCATCATACATGACGATGGCCCTCACACCGCCAATCAGCAGGTACGATGGGACATGTTTCGTCAGCTCAATTTTTATTTGCCTGACGCCATTTAATACGGGGTAGGTCGTAAATGTTTGCCACTTCTCCGCGACGTGACCCAAGACGGTGCCATATGGTTGGAAAGCGGCAATGACCACATCCTGAGGCACCTCGAACGGGAGTTCAAACACCCGCAATGTCCGGAGACCGAATCCAGCATGGGCGACTGTCACAGCATCCATATGTCCATCAGAGTGTTTAAATTTTAGTCCGGTGGTATGACGGTGAATTATGTCATTGCAAATTTCCTCCGTCGACATCTTGATGTAGACAACACTTCCAGTGATGGAAAAATGTATGCCGATTACGTCCTGGGGGTTCAAACGTAGATCCTCACGTATGAACTGTTCGACTTCGAAAGCTCGGGGTCGTGGATGTTCGGCCTGATACGTTACTTTGATAGTTGCACGGCGGTACGAGTGCGCCATGGTGTACGTTAGTACTGGACTCGATAGATACAAACACCGCGACGCGGAAGTAAACACCGCCAAGAGCGGAGCGTCACACGGCGCGCGGAGCAGCTCCGCACGCTAGCACGGCTGCGAGCCGACTACCCCTCAGCTATCATATACAGATGAAAGCCACACTTAAATACTACTTTTCTACATAGTTGCCATTTAAATTAAGGCACTTATCGTAGCGATGGACGAGCTTGGAAATTCCTTCGTCGTAAAATTCGGCCGCCTGCGCCATCAACCACGTGGTTAATCAGTAACCCGGTAGAAATACGATTTTTGTGGATTTCCTGGAAAGAAGCACTACAATAAACTCTCAAAGGTATTGCCAAACTCTGCACAACCCCAGAAGAGCAATACAAAACTAGCGCAGGGGAAAGTTGGGCCCACACGGCAAATGCCACTCGTGAAGTTCTCGAATCTTTTAAGTGGGAGTTGTTTCCTCATCCGCCGCACAGTCCCGACCTGGCACCGAGCGACTTCCACTTATTCCCAGCAATGAAGAAGTGGTTGGCTATGCAGCGTTTTGATGACGACGCACAGCTTCAAGAAGAGGTAACCACTTGGTTGAAGGCGCAGGCGGCCGAATTTCACGACGAAGAAATTTCCAAGCTCGGCTATCGCTACGATAATTGCCTTAATTTAAATGGCAACTATGTAGAAAAGTAGTATTGAAGTGTGGCTTTCATGTGTATATAATAAAAAAATTTCAAATACTTTATTTATTTTTAATTTCAAAACGTAATGTACTTTGTGGATAGCCCTCGTACTTTTTCATTGGTAGTGGTTACGTATGGTACTGTACTTGTATTGGTGGGTTATTTTTTCTGTTAGTGTCGTGTGTACTGTTTTCGCACCATTATTTTTATACAACTGCACTCTCCCCTTCACTTCATACATATTTTCCACAAAACGTGATTTGAGCAGACACTTATGTCTTCATACTCATTAAGAGGTGCTGTGTTGATGTTCACGTTTTCATTACTTTGTGTTCTTAAGAACTATTGTGATATCTCTGCTGGCGAAGAACTTGTGTAATGTAACGGCTGCATCTGGAGTAGCGCCACGACCAGAGAGCATGCAACTGTTGATGATTGGCATCGCTTTGTGTTCAGCAAACGATTGCGATCCTGCGCTACCTCAGACACTCTTGTCGTGTTAAGCTAATCCATCTAAATATAAAGAAGATTGTTTATTTTTCGTCGATAACGTTATCAAGAGTTGAATGTGTTGTGGTTACATTTCCTGGCAAAAAAAGGTTACACTGCTTGACAAAGAAATTGAAACTCCTAGAAGACATAGTCGGATGTGTAACATCATACAGCTACAAGGATCAGAGTTACAAGACTTTGTAACAGGTGTTAGATGACTATCACTTTGGCTTTAGGAAAGGCAAGGGCTCCAGAGAGGCAGTTCTGATTTTGCTGTTGATTAAGGAAGCAAGACTACAGAAAAATCAAGGAACGGTTATAAGATTTGTCGCCTTGGAACAAGCGATCGATAATGTCAAATGGCGTAAGATGTTCGAAATTCTAAAAAGATTAGGATAAGCTATAGGGAAAACGGGCAATATACGTACAAGAGCAAGCGGCAACAATAAGAGTGGAAGATCCACAAGGAAGTACTCGGATTAAGACAGGTGTAAGACAGGTGTGTATTCTTTCGCCCATACTCTTCAATATATACATCGAAGAAACAACGATGTAAATAAAAGGAAGGATCAAGAGTGGAATTAAAATTGAAGGTGAAAGGATTACAATGATAAGATTCCCTGACGACATTGCTATCCTCAGTGAAAGTGAAGAATACTTACAGGATGTGTTGAATGGAATGAACAGTCCAATGAGTACAGAATAGTGAATTGGGTAAAGACAAGAGTAACGAGAAGTAGCAGAAATGAGAACAGAGAGAAACTTTACTTCAGGACTGGTGATTAAGGAAAAGATGAAGTTAAGGACTCCTGTTACCTGGGCAGCAAAATAACCCAAGACGGACGGAGCAAGAAGGACATAAAAAGCTGACCATCAGTAGCGAAAAGGTTATTCCTGGCCAAGAGATGTCTCTAGTACCAAATATAAGCCTTACTTTCAGGAAGGAATTTCTGTTAATGTACGTTTGGAGCACAGCATTGTATAGTAGCGAAACATCGACTTTGGGAAAACTGGAACAAACGAGAATCGAAGCCTTTGATATGTGATGCTACAGACAAAATAGTTGGGCTGATAGGGTAAGGAATAAGGAGGTTGTTCGCAGAATTGGTGAGGAAAGGAATATATGGAACACTCTGACAAGAAGTAGGGATGGTAGGACATCTGTTAAGACATTAGGGAATATGTTCCATGGTTCTAGAGGGAGTTGTAGGAGGTACAAAGTGTAAAGGAAGACGGAGATATGTTAGATGTAGGGAAATAGGGGAGAATCACGGAAATGGTACAGGATTTTGGATGGACATCATTAAAACAAAGGCGTTCTTCGTTGTAGCGGAAACTTCTCACGAAATTTCAATCACCAATTTTCTCCTCCGAATGAGAAAATATTTTGTTGACGCCGACCTACATAGGGAGAAACGATCATCACAATGAAACAAGGGCAATCAGAACTTGCACGGAAAAATATAGGTTTTTCGTTTATTCTGGGCGCTGTTCGGGACTGGAATAATAGAGAGTTATTGTGAAGGTGGTTGATGAACCCTGTGCCAGGCACTTAAGTGTGGTTTGCAGAGTATCCCTGTAGATGTAGATGTAGATTCATATACATCCAGCAGATTAGTAAGGAGGTAGGTTCGAAGTGCTACTTTGAGATGAAGAGGTTGGTACAGGATTGGAATTTGCGGCGTACTGCATTAAATGTCAGAAGACTGATAAAACAAATAAATAAATAAATAAATAAACCGGAGTGTATTAGTGCTGTTACCAGGCCTGGTAGGGCATACAGAGGTCCTGAATAGCGTCAGGTGTTCAGTGATCATTGAGAAGAACACAGAGATCCTGTGTACTCGTATGCGACAGCATTATCAGCATCAGAGTGAGTTTGAATGGGGCCTCATCGAGGGCCTTCATTTGGGCGGCTGGTTGAATCACCGCAATATGCGGATGTGTGAGTATTCCGCTGTGACAGTGTCACGGTGGGAACATGAGCGTAGGCATACTCGTCGTCAAGGTTCCGGTCGATCACGTGAGACCACACAAGTGACGATCGCCGTGCTGTGCACCTCACACATCGTAGCCCCTTCACAAATGAGTCTGCCATCAGGGAACAAGTAACGACCACCCTGTACCACTCTGTGTTGTCTTGAACCACTTGTCTGAGACTAGCAGGAGCTGAAGTAGAGCGATGACGTCTCACGCTTATGCTAGCGTTAACTACACAACACTAACGTCTTCATTTGGATTAGTGTCGAGAACAGGAAGCATGAACTGCTGACGAATGCCATCGCTTTGTGTACAGGGAAGAATTTGCACTACCTCGGATGCCATCGTTGTTAGTACACTACTGGCCATTAAAACTGCTACACCCCGAAGATAACGTGCTACAGACGCGAAATTTAACGGACAGGAAGAAGATGCTGTGGTAAGCAAATAATTAGCTTTTCAGAGCATTCACACAAGATTGGTGCCTGTGGCGACACCTACAACGTGCTGACATGAGGAAAGTTTCCAACCGATTTCTCATACACATACAGCAGTTGACCGGCGTTGCCTGGTGAAACGCTGTTGTGATGCCTCGTGTAAGGAGGAGAAATACGTACCATCACGTTTCCGACTTTGATAAAGGTCGGATTGTAGCCTATCGCGATTGCGGTTTATCGTATCGTCACATTGCTGTTCACGCTGGTCGAGATCCAATGACTGTTAGCAGAATATGGAATCGGTGGGTTCAGGAGGGTAATACGGAACGCCGTGCTGGATCCCAACGGCCTCGTATCACTAGCAGTCGAGATGACAGACATCATATACGATTGGCTGTAACGGATCGTGCAGCCACGTCTCGATCCCTGAGTCAACAGATGGGGACGTTTGCAAAACAACACCCAAATACATGAACAGTTCGACGACGTTTGCAGCAGCATGAACTATCACCTCGGAGACCATGGCTGAGGTTACCATCGACGCTGCATCACAGACAGGAGCGCCTGCGATGGTGTACTGAACGACGAACCTGGGTGCACGAATGGAAAAACGTCATTTTTCGGATGAAACCACATTCTGATTACAGCATCATGATGGTCACACCCGTGTTTGGCGACTTCGTGGTGAACGCACATTGGAAGTGTGTATTCGTCATCGCCATACTGGCGTATCACCCGGCGTGATGGTATGGGGTGCCATTGGATACATGTTTCGGTCACCTCTTGTTCGCATTGACGACACTTTGAACAGTGGACGTTACATTTCAGATGTGTTACGACCCGTGGCTCTACCCTTCATTCGATCCCTGCGAAACCCTACATTTCAGCAGGATAATGCACGACCGCATGTTGCAGGTCCTGTACGGGCCTTTCTGGATACATAAAATGTTCGACTGCTGCCCTGGCCAGCACATTCTCAAGATCTCTCACCAATTGGAAACGTCTGGTCAATGGTGGCCGAGCAACTGGCTCGTCACAGTAGGACAGTCACTAGTCTTGATGAACTGTGGTATCGTGTTGAAGCTGCATGGACAGCTGTACCTGTACACGCTATCCAAGGTCAGTGCCGAGGCGTATCAAAGCCGTTATTACGGCCAGAGGTGGTTGTTCTGGGTACCGATTTCTCAGGATCTATGCACCCAAATTGCGTGAAAATGTAATCACATGTCAGTTCTAGTATAATATATTTGTCCAATGAATACCCGTTTATCATCTGCATTTCTTCTTGGTGTAGCAATTTTAATGGCCAGTAGTGTATCATGGTGACTTCGGAAGAGGTCCCATATTTAGAATGTATTGGAGAGGGGAGTGTTGTTAATCCTGCCGTCAGAATGTGGGTTGACACGGGGCATGTCCTCAGGTCACGACTGTTAGTGATTGAGGGAGCTCTGACGGCACAACGCAACGTCACGGAAATCCTGAGCTTTCACGTGTTACCCATCACGAGAAAGAGTCATGGGGCAGTTTTTCACTGGACAATGCTCGTGAACACATAGCAGGTGTCTCTATAAACCGTTTGGGTGATATGTGGCCGACAAGATACCCAGATCTGTCACCGACGGAACATGTGCGACACATTCTCTGCCGTCAACTGCATCCCGGATCAGTTACGACAGTTGTGTTACGGCACAGAACAGTAAGGCGTTAAAAATTAGAAAATCGGTGCATATCAAGACGGGTGAGAAAATGGTTAGTAAGTAATTGAACGCTAGTAATTATACTATCGTCAGAGACGCTTCCCAGGTACCCAAATGTTGTCCTGACTTCATGCAGAGACGTCTCCGCTCGGCCCCGCTTTAGTTGGGAGCCAACTGGCCTCAGGAGGGGATACAACAGCTTTAGGACGCTAGTCCAAACCGAATCAGTGCATGGAACCAGACCAGGGGCGATGCAACGTCATACTGACAAGTAGGGTTATATCGCTAAGTTCTTTGTAAATCTGATTCGATTTTGTAACTGTCGTAATAATCTCATAGAAGGTTCATTTCGTTACTCCTTCCCTTCTGGGTGCTTCAGTGTTAAAACCCGTCGGCAGTGGAGAAGAGGTTGAGAATTACTAACAGAGACATGTAAACAGACAGATGTATCAGTGAACATTCTGAAGAGAATGACGAAGGAATGAGCCTACTGGGAAGAGATGGAGGTGGCGTCTACGTATAGCTAGACACTAGACACACAAAAGAATCTTTTTCTTGGATCTATGACGTACATGACGGTTTCATAGAAGATGGATAGATGGCATCTGAAACATTCAGGAGCTACATAGATGCGTTTTTCTGAAGAATTCAATGGATGGAGAAGTTTAGACCAGGCCTTTTCTCCAGAAATGCAGCGAGCGAGTTGGCGCAGTGCTTAGCCCACTGGATTCGCATCCGGTAGGACGGCGGTTCAAACCCCCGTCCCGCCATCCAGATTTAGGTTTTCCGTGATTTCTATACATCGCTCCAGCCAAATTCCGGGATGGTTCCCTTAAAAGGGCACGGCCGCTTTACTTTCCCATCCTGGATACAATCCGAGCTTGCACTCCGTCTCTAATGACCTTGATGTCGACGGGGTGTTAAACCCAATGATGCTGATGTGGCTGATGATGCTGATAATATTACGGAGTAGCAGTTAATCTAACAAAAACTTAAAACAGCTTTATGGAGAGTTCTCGGATTCACTTTACAAACATTTTCTAATATAGTGTTATGAATTTTAGATTCGCTTCATCAGTCACTGGAAATAAGATACCATATCCCGTTACGGTACAAGTGTAAAAGATCAGAGTCAGTTTATTTTCGATGTCAACATTCGCAATTCGTGAAGAAAGACAGACACCGTCACTTTTAATGTTTGCTCAGATTACCGGTTTCGCCCGTTGTTGCAGGTCCGCCTTAGGGAAAAGTTAAAACTGAATAAATGATGACTAACTGAAACTGCTGCCGACAGGTGTTGTTGATATACCTCGATGTGGACAGCTGAAAATGTGTGCCCCGACCGGGACCCGAACCCGGGATCTGCTGCTTACAGGGCAGACGCTCTATCCATCTGAGCCACCGAGGACACAGATGTATGGTGCGACTGCAGGGATGTATCGCTTGCACGCTTCCAGTGAGACACTCATTCCCGACTGTCCACAACTCTACCTATGTAATGTACCTTATAGACATTTGCCCATTCACTCATTACTCGCGCACGCTTTGGCGATTCCCGTAAGAGTTTGGGCAACCTGTGCGCATTCGCACAGACGAAGGTCATTGGCTGGGTAGCCTATAACTATATATTTATATGAAGACAGTAACTGTTCTCGAAAGAACAGATACTGTGGATGACCGTGCAGCTTTTCCCTGGAATAAATGATGACTAAGTGAAATCCTCAGCTGCCGACAGGTGTTGTTGATATACCTCGATGTGGACAGCTGAAAATGTGTGCCCCGACCGGTACCCGAACCCGGGATCTCCTGCTTCGGGTCCCGGTCGGGGCACACATTTTCAGCTCTCCACATCGAGGTATAACAACAACACCTGTCGGCAGCTGAGGGTTTCAGTTAGTCATCATTTATTCCAGGGAAAAGCTGCACGGTCATCCACAGTATATGTTCTTTCGAGAACAGTTACTGCCTTCATATATATATATATTAAAAATGAATGTTTGAATCTTCGCCCTGCTGACACACGACGCTTCACAGTAGTTAGATGTGAATAATAGAATGATATGTATCAAAGGTCAAAACCAGTTCTCCAAATAAACATACATTCCTTGACAATAAAAGAGCCTTGCCGACAAGTATGTCAGCGCTCACGTTCCTATCCAATCAAACATCGCGCCATTGTAACATCCGAATACCCCACAAATCTGAATATGGCACGATTCGACCGGCCGGGCAAGTGGAGACCCATAATGAGACCACATTAAAAGTCTGTTTGGTGCTGATAATGCTGCCTAACATGAGTACGCCATATCTTCGTGTAATTCACAGTGATCACTCAACATCTGACACTGTTCTCGCCCCTTATGTACCCTATCGGACCTGGTAAAAATACTAAACACGAACAGCGCTAACGCACTCTGGTGGCCGTTGAACTTGCCACAGAGAATTGCTACTTTTTTTGGCTTTTAGCATACAAACATTTTAGCCATCACAAATAAATATACTGACACACATAGCAAGGTAACATTTTTCTTCGTCATACATACTATTTTCAGAAATCGCTACTCGAATCATTTTCATATCCGCTGATTATTTGTACGTGCACGAGATTACGTTGACACCCGACCGTGTCTCTAGCTACTTCACTTTTTTTGGTAGACAGTATAAGACAGCATATGACATTATGGTGTGATTGTAAACGAATTACGTACGTTTATTTCCTATATTAATTTTCGCTATGGATGAAGGAAGACAGACAACGATGGATCACTTTTTATGTTTCTCTGGATTGCCGGCTGTGATCTTTGTTACAGGTTAGCCTTCGGGAGAAGCTAAAACTAAATTATTGGAGCTTCGCCCTGCTAACTGGTGGCGCTTCGCAGTAATTAGATGTGCATCTCAAGAGGACGAGTCTCAGAGCTCGAAACCGTTTGTCCAAATCCACACATACCAGGTCTGTTCAAAAAATTCCGGAACTTTGTCCACAAAATTTTTCTACGCTAAGCTTTTACTTCTTGTGCATGGTCTCCTTCGAAACACTCTGCTTCGCAACTGACGCACCGCTCCCAACGCTGTTTCCACTTCCGGAAGCAGCCTTGGTACGCCTCTTACTGGATAGGGCCAAGTGTCGTCTGCAAATTTTCTTTATCTCGTCTATCGTTGCAAATCTTCGTCCTTTCAACGGGATTTTCAACTATGAAAATCAGAAAAGAATGTCCGCAAGGGCCATGTCTGAAGAGTACGGAGGTTGAGGCAGCATAGTGATTTCGTTTTTTGTGCAATAGTCACGCACGACAGGAATGAATGTCCGGGTGCAATATCGTGATGCAAGAGCCGCGAATTGTCTTGCCACATTTCAGGCTGCTCTCACATGTTCTAGCAGGAGTCGCAACACGTTCCGATAGTACCATCGATCAACAGTTTGTCCCTTTGGCACGAATTAATGATAAACTCATCCTTCAGAGTCAAAGAAAACTATAAGCATGACTTTATCGTTTGACCTGACCTGACGAGCTCTTTTCGCTGTTGGAAAACCTTTCCTGACCCGTTGTGAAGTCTGAAACTTTGTATCATCATCATAACCGTAGATTCACATCACCAGTTATCGTTCTCATAAGGAACATCTCATTTGCGCCATCCAAAAGCTATTCACAGGTTGGGAGGCGAAGATATTTCTGGTCTCACAGATGAACCATTGGACGAACTGTGTGGCAACACGACGCATTCCAAGATGCTGTGTCAGGATTTCATGACATGGTCCAACCGAAATCTTACATCCTTCTGCAATCTCTCGGACAGTCAGTGTCCGACTGACACGCACGATTTCGTTAACGTTTCTGACATGAGCATCGTCGGTAGACGTCGAAGATCGTGCTGAACGTGGGTCATTTTTAACATCCGTCCGGCCACTTTTAAACTGTGTGAATCATTCGTAACACGGAGTGAGGCTTAAGTACTCCTGCATCATTTGGTGTACCTCTGTAAAGTTTTTCTTGAGTTCCACGCAAAATTTAATACAGATGCGTCGCTCCTCTAACTCTGCCCTCTCGAAATTCGCAAACTTTGCGACACTACGTTCTACTCAATACAGCACTGTGCAATAACTAACAGACATACAACAGCGAAACTTCCGGCAGTTACGCATTAAACACGGGGGATTAGCCGAGCGGTCTGGGGCGCTGCAGTCACGGTCCCGGCGGAGGTTCGAGTCCTCCATCCATTTGTCCTGAGGATAATTTAGGTTAAGTAGTGTGTAAGCTTAGGGACTGATGATCTTAGCAGTTAAATCCCATAAGATTTCACACACATTTGAACATTTTTGAACAGACGTGGTCAGGGATGCCAATGGCATTCCACTTCAACACACCATTGGCGCGAAATTATGAATGTTCCGTAATTTCTTGAACAAACCTCGTATCATAAAAACATATGCATGTATGTGTGTGTGTGTGTGTGTGTGTGTGTGTGTGTGTGTGTGTGTGTGTTCTACATCTCCTCCTAAACCAATGGACCGATGATTTCAATCAAACTTGAAACACATATCCCAAAATATCAGGCAACAGTCGCTTATTGTGTAAGAACCAACTACATGAATTCATGAGATATGACGTCATAAACAACGAGAGGCGTAAAAAGGCCGCATCATGGATGAAGTTCCAGGACATTTGTTCTTTATTCTTTAGACGCTCGGCACGATTAAGGAAATCCCTGACTCCTAGCAGAGCTTTATACGGCTTTCAGCTGTGAAGCGCAGACGGCTGTAGGCGGAAACATTAGCTGCCTGTAGAAGTATGAAGAGGTGTTGCCATAGAGGCGTTTATACATTCATGTCGCATGAAGCAGCTGTAGCTATACATTTGTACACTATGAATACTTCTTTGCACGACAGTTTCACAATTTCAAAGATAATTTCTCGAATACATGGAAATGAAATTTTTTCGGTATTGCACTTCAAAAACAGATCATTATTTGTTTCCGAGTCTAATAGAAAACTGGTGGAACGTATATCCGAGCAATGCCAGGCTTGTCAGCTAGTAGACATATAAAGTGATCCAAATGGTATCTGACTTTCGGCACCATATTAAAAAGCGGTCACGGTGCCCTCGGACGCGCGTATCTTCAATTGTGAAGTTCGCTGTTCAAAGTTTTGTTTATGCGTCTCAGCAATTCAGTCGTCCACTACTCCGGAATGAATTTATTATTAAGCCGTAATTTTCACGAATGTGGCACTGTTAACGACTTCTCTACTTACGTCTTCATACGTTATGCCTTGGTCGCCTGTTTGTAGTACCGGTCGACGGCCGCTCGCTTGCTGTGACTTCCTGTGTCTCCACAATACATGTGTCCCGCTTCAGCCTTCTAAAGAGTTGTGACAGCGGTTACGAGTCACTTCCTCTGCGTAATTCACCTGAGTGACTAATAACTCGGGTAATACGGGACGGCACTCCGTTCCTGATGTTCTTCCGACCATTTCCAGCCCGCGCTGCGCATAAACGCCGGGACAATTAGGCGCCGTTATTTATACGCAACATAAGCTCTTTGAAGGAAGAGCAGATAAATTTTCATAAATACGTTTTATGTTTTCACAGCAGTGATGAGGTTCTAACTGCTGTGGAGCGTTTTGATTACCCCCGTAATGGGAAACGGAAGTGCTAAATGGCTTTGTAGACTGAGAGAATTATAGGTGTTAGGAAGTCTTAAAAATACGGCCACGTTCTATGTATACCGTAATGCTGTGATAATAAAATAGTATGCTGTATGGAAACATGTGTGGAACAGACGAGAGTCGCTAAATAGGGGTATCATTCAGAACAGAGTAAATTTGTAGTCAAGTGCTTCGTAATCATCATGAGGTGATCAAGGTTAGAAAACATCAATAGAATGACAAATAACTGAAAAACCCGCGACAGCCGCAGATACGATTTTGGTTGATGTGCAGTCTAAGACACAGAAAATGTCAATACACCACGGAGGTATATATATTGGTAAGAAATTGACATTCATACAGTATCAACGGAAAATGGAAATTTTGCAGTGAACACATGGTGTGTCGTGGGGCGATCGCTCTGTTTTTAAAATAATTGAAAAGCCGCGATCGCTTCAAAATGACCGGTTTCAGCACTCTGAAGATGCCATCATCGCATCTGTGAAGGTATAACATAACAGGTTTGAGGGAGGGTTTACATGAGTTAACTATACACATTACAATTATTACAGAACCACATACCTGAAACGTGGATTAACATTTATAAAACCGTATGGAGATCATGGCACATGAGGCAGACCATCTGATAAAATCTTTGTCACAACCAATAAAAAATAATAATAAAACTGCTCTCATTGTCGTTCTTTCCATGAAACATAAAACTGAAGTCACCAGATGAAACTACCACTGCTCGTCTAACACCGGTCGGCATCATCACTGCCCTATTCCGCACAGGCTCACCTGCTGTGATTCTGGCGGTTCACAACCGGCCATCATATAGCGCTGTCCAAGCAGCGCACACGCAGTCCCACAGTATAACCACTCATTATTACTAAAACACAACCTACCGAGCGAGGTGGCGCAGTGGTTAGCACACTGGACTCGCATTCGGGAGGACGACGGTTCAATCACGTCTCCAGCCATCCTGATTTAGGTTTTCCGTGATTTCCCTAAATCGTTTCAGGCAAATGCCGGGGTGGTTCCTTTGAAAGGGCACGGCCGATTGCCTTCCCCATCCTTCCCTAACCCGAGCTTGCGCTCCAATGACCTCGTTGTCGACGGGACGTTAAATACTAACCTCCTCCTCCTCCTCTTAAAACACAACTTTACTATAACTGCTTGTCACATACCCCCGCAAAGCCCACATTTGCGCATACATTTCCTGTACATACTATAAGCACTATAAAGTACGTCAATTACAAAGTAAAAGCATCAGAGGCACAGACATTATCCATTAGCGACTTACAAAACTACATATTATAATTTACCTTTATTCGTATAAGGACGTCAGGAACATGCACCGGCCGGCCGGTGTGGCCGTGCGGTTCTAGGCGCTTCAGTCTGGAACCGCGTGACCGCTACGGTCGCAGGTTCGAATCCTGCCTCGGGCGTGGTTGTGTGTGATGTCCTTAGGTTAGTTAGGTTTAAGTAGTTCTAAGTTCTAGGGGACTGATGACCAAAGATGTTAAGCCCCATAGTGCTCAGAGCCATTTGAAGTATTTTCAACATGCACACAGAAAGCTGTTCATAACGACTTGGGTACAATGTGACGAGCGATTAAAACCTGTATGCTGGGCTTTACCTGTCTAGGCACTATGGTCTTAGGTATTGTAAGCGCTAAAAAAGAACGTATTAACTTGCTATAAAGTCTCTCACCATCTATACCTTCGTTAAGAGCAAAGTACGAATCAAATACGAAAACCTGCATAGGCACATGGAATTAAGGAATGCCAGGTCAGAAGCAAACCGAAGGGCGCAGGAACAGGGGGGAAAATGACATGCGGACCAAGATGCACAGCCGCGCGGGATTAGCCGAGCGGTCTAAGGCGCTGCAGTAATGGACCGCGCGGCTGGTCCCAGCGGAGGTTCGAGGCCTCCCTCGGGCATGGGTGTGTGTGTTTGTCCTTAGGATAATTTAGGTTAAGTAGTGATGACCTTGGCAGTTAAGTCCCATAAGATTTAACACACATTTTTTGAACAAGATGCACAGTGACTCCACGTACGCTCCCATCGGCATGGCACTCGTTTCGTCCATGGGCCTCACCCAGTGGGGAATAACGCAAAACCATATTACTATGATACCAAAAACAAGCGTTCTGGCTTCATGCACAAATGGAAAATTATAGACTTTGGTGACCGGTGGATGAATATGTGTCGCTGCTGCGCAATTTCACTCGCATCTCGCAAGCAGCTAGCAAGGATAGTAAAAAGAGGACATGTCGAAGCATGAATTCAGTCATTGTGACTTTCATTTCATGTACTCAGATGGACAGTAACCAAGCCACACAGACAGCACGTGAACACTATACGCAGATGTCACCATGTAGTTGGGCTCAAAGAAGCTCGTTGGCCTAATCAGCGAATCGCTCGACTTTTGAACTTGAGCGATGCCACTAATCGAAGGCGTTGACAGAAATGCGTGGTCCATGTCCGAACCCAGCGTCAAGAAGGAAGCGGTCGACCTAGAGAGACGACAGAACGTGAGGACCGAAAAATCGTCAGAAAGGCACTCCGAACGCCGGGTTCATCATTATCGTAATATGACGCGCAACTTATGCGTCAGAGACCACTTTGCATATTAACTGGCGGAAAAGGGGCGTGAGCGCCGACTGCTGTGGACTTGTCTACGCCAACAATCCAGTCGTCAATGATGTCGGGCACTTTTGAACCAAAATCTCACTGACTGGAGTAGAATTGGCTTCAGTGATGAGTCCCGCTTCGAACTGATCCTCGACACCAGCGAAGATTTGTTTGGAGATGCACCGCAATGACGGCAATTAACACACTTTGAATGGTAGTTGGACCTAGATGCATAGTACATTCCATTTCGGAAATCGTTAAGGAATTCAATATTCCGAGATCTACAGCGTCAGAGTGTGCGGAGAATACTACATTTCAGACACTACCTCCCGTCACAGACAACTCAGTGGCCGACGGCGTTCACTTAATGGCCGAGGGCAACGGTGTTTGCCTAGAGTTGACAGTGCTAACAGAAAAGCAACACTACGTCAAGTAACATAAGAAATCAATGTGGGACGTGCGACGAACGTATTCCTTAGGACAGTTCGGCGAAATTTGCTGTTAATGGACTTTGGCAGCAGACGACCGACGCCAGTTCCTTCGCTAGCAGCACTACATCGCCTGCAGTGCCTCTCTTGGTCTCGTGACTATTTCGGTTGGACCACAGACTACCGGAGAACAGTGGCCTGGTCAGATGAGTCCCGATTTCAGTTGGTAAGAGCTGATGGTAGAGTTCGAGTGTTGCGCAGACCCCACGAAGCCATGGACCTAAGCTGTCAGCAAAGAAGTATGCGAGCTGGTGGTGGCTCAATAACGAGGTAGGCTGTTCTTACATGAGGCGGACTGGGTTCTCTGGCCAGATATCTGATTGGAAATGGTTACTTTCGGCTACTTGGAGACCATTTTCAGCCTTTCACGGACCTCATATTTCCAAAAAACGATGGAATTTTTATGGATGACAATGGGCCATATCACCAGCCCACAGCTGTCCGCAATTGGTTTGAAGAACGTTCTGGACGATTAGAGCGAGTGGGCCACCCATATCGCCCGACATTAATGCCATCGATCATTTATGGGACTTAATCAAGAGAATCAGTTCGTACACAAAGTCCTGCACCGGCAATACTTCCGCAATTATGGACGGCTACAGAGGCAGAATGGCTCAGTATTTCCGAAGGGGACTTCCAACGACCTGTTGAGTCCATAACACTTCGAGTTGGTGCACTACACTGTGCAAAATGGCAGACACGATATTAGGATGTACCCCATGACTTCTGTCACCTCCATGTAGAAAGATGGAGTTCAAATTTGTTTGGCGATGAATTTAATTGAAAGAGATAGCGGCTTCAGCTTGGAAAAATTATGGAATCCCGCCATTTCCTCAATAAACTTAAACTAAAGAGCAGCTCATAATGATACATCGACATCGCAGCTTGGACCAATCGCGTAGCCTCAGATTCAGTTTATATATACTTCTTTTCCGCCAGACAAAATCACTGGCATGAGCTGGTTATCTGATACTGTGATAGTTTTCGCACTGCTCTGCCCTTGGTATCTGCGGGGTATAACCGTCTATCCAATTTCTGCGATTACCATTTTCAGAGAAGCCCACGCTCTGACCTACTTTCCTATTCATCATTAATCCTACTAATTACTCCTACTCTCGTTTACTCCTGTTTATATGACCCTATATTTGTTTGAATATCTGTTCTAACTTGATTTCCATTTCCTCCCACGATTTTTTTAGATTCTGTAACATATGTATTTGATTGCCAACATTTCAACCTCCACCTTTTACACGTTGAACGGTACCCTTTCTTGTTTATTCAGTCTTTTTCGTTTGGTTACATCCCCCTCGGCATTTGCTTTCCGGAGATTCGAATGGGGGACTGATGCGAAGTCTTTTGCCAATGGAAGGGTGATGACACTTTTTCTATTATTGGCCACATGCCCTATGAGTACACATTATGTGTCTTGATCATTGCTGATTCTTCCACATTTTAGAGGCAATTTTCGATCCATTGGCAACGAAGTGTCCCCAACATGTCCGCCTCTATCCTCGTTGAAAGGCCATTGGGAGAACGAGAGTGACTCCTTATACTGGGAGTCTTCGACCGTCTTTCCTGATGACTGTTATCGAAGAGCACGCTACCGAACCAGGAAAACAAGGACGTTCTGATGACTTACCAAACGCTACCACTAGACCTCGGTGCCTATTGTCCCGTAAATAGTCGTACATGATGTAATCTGGAAAAATGTAACTGCACTTGACCTCCATACGTTGCGCCATTTGGTCAGCTGGTGTTTTTCGTAATGCCAACCAAACAAGACGCCATCCAGTTGTGTCTCTCATATAAACCTCCACGTAAAAGAGGAAAGGCCGTCAGTAGTGCTTGCCATGGAAACTGATGTCTTGGAGAGAATTATTTAAGTGATTACTTTCAGGAATTTAATTATTTCACAAGTCTAAAGGGTACATGACGATGACAACATTGGTCTCGCTTTCACGTTGTATGATTTTCTTGTTGTTGCGGCAATCCAAGTAATGTTGCGAGCGTTAGGTGATGAATTTAATAGATTGCGATACAAGCATGTAGACAGCGTGTCGGTCCGGGGAGGGTGCACGGATAGCCGAAGTGGTTAAGGCGCACGCTCAAGATAAGCGGGGAATCCGGGTTGGAGTCCAGGTCTGCCACGAACTCTCATATGTCGCTAATGGGTAGAAGATCTACATCTAAGACAGTTGATGTCAAAGAATTCGCATTAGGTGGCATGATTTCAAATTATTTCGTGTAGTTGAGTCTGTTCTTTCAGACATGCCTGTAAGCCTGTTTCGCCCTCCTATGCCTGGACGCTAACTTTGGTGTCAATAACAACAGCCTTAACATACGAGTAGAATTTCTTCGCGTTTTGTGAAAGGTCCAAACTAAAACTAAAATCCGTCCCAGCAGGCTTCGGAAGGTATAATGGTACCGACCGACCGCCATCTCATCCTCGACCGACAGGCGTCACTGGATGCAGATATGGAAGGGCATGTGGTCAGCACGTCGTTCTCCCGGCCGTTGTCAGATTTGTGACAGATCGTTCGACATTATGTTGATACGGTTGTCATTGTTCTCTTGATAGCCAAATGCATTTAATTCAACAATTCTCTATCTACAGTCTTATGCTTTGTTTTATACCTATTTTGCAGTATCATCTGTTTCTTCAGAAGTTTCTTTACAGTGACTCCGTCATTTGCAACTAATGAGGATCATTTACTCTGGTGCTGTTTGTACGGAGTGGAACTATTGGTGTCGTATTATTGAATTTTGTTATTGTTATTTTACTTGCAGTAACTGCTTATTTGCCACTACTGTTGTCAACATTGGATTATGTACCTCGTTTGTTCTAAGATTTTTGCGGGAAATATGTGTACTTCGGAGATGAGTAACAT
The DNA here is from genome assembly GCF_023864345.2 of Schistocerca serialis cubense. Classification (NCBI taxonomy): domain Eukaryota; kingdom Metazoa; phylum Arthropoda; class Insecta; order Orthoptera; family Acrididae; genus Schistocerca; species Schistocerca serialis. The sequence goes on from NC_064641.1 coordinate 730,964,515, forward strand.
CGAATAATTTTCTGCACTGCACTAGGTCCCATTATAAACTACGTTGTAATTTCTTTGCAGTGACACGTCTTCCTTCTGTAACAAATTCGTCAAGTATTTCCTTCTTGCGTACAGTGGAAGAAGTTCGAAGGCGACCACTACGGGGCTCGACTTGGATGCTCGAATTCTCTTTAAGTATGTCACCTATCTTCTACTAACGCTACTGGTGTCCATACGGCAGTTTCCTTATAAGCGCTGATCACGCATGCAGTTATTTATAATGAAGTACTGTCCGAAAGAAACTGCACAAATATTCAGGCAGACCTTGATAAGATTTCAAAGTGGTGTAAAGAATAGTAGCTGGCTTTGAATATTCAGATATGTTAAATAGTGCACTTCAGAGAACGCAAAAACGTTGTGTCCTATGACAACAATATTGGTGAATCATAGATGGAATAGATCAGTTCTTACGAATACCGGGGAAATGGAACGATCACATACGCTCACGTTGGTCGTAGATAAAGTAGATGGGAGACATCGATTTACTAGTAGAGTATTAGAGAAATGCAATTTTACATTTCTGAACATTTAAAGCAAGATGCCAGTCTTTGTACCACTTTGAAATCTTATCAGGATCTGACTGAATATCTGCGCAGTTTCTTTCGGACAGTACTTCGCTATAGATGACTGCGCCGTATACAAAAATCCTGGGTTTACTGTTAGTAAAGTACTATCCGCGTAGGCACTGATACACAACACGAACAACAAGGATCTCAAAATAGTTCCCTGGGACCACTAGCATTGACACAGGCAGGCAATGTGTGATTTTCACCTCGATCAGCAAACGTTCTGTTATATATACATACTTTTTGCCAATTGCTGTAACGATCTTGGATGCTTTCACCACGTACGAGAGCCCTGTCTCATCGCAATTCCATACTAGATCTGAACGATCTTGAATTCCTAGATCTGTGACTAGTGCTTCTAATTTTTGATAAAAGTCAGCAATTATTGACCTATTTCCCACTAAAGACCTATATTTTCAGACACTATTATGGTTAGCCCATAACGTGTTTTAAAATCTTTCCACCACCAGTCCCCTGTAGCTTTTTTTTTCTTCGTTGAAGCAATGTTTGCTACCAGTTGCTGTAGCTAGCTTACATGCCAGTTTTCGAATCTGAATTACAGTCAGTCCGAATCCTAATTCCTGCATGGAAAGTATGTAATTGCATATTCTTTGTTCGCCGGCCGGAGTGGCCGAGTGGTTCTAGGCGCTATAGTCTGGAACCGCGCGACCGCTGCTGTCGCAGGTTCGAATCCTGCCTCGGGTATGGATGTGTGTGATGTCCTTAGGTTAGTTAGGTTTAAGTAGTTCTAAGTTCTAGGGGACATGACCACGGCAGTTAAGTCCCATAGTGCTCAGAGCCATATTCTTTGTTCCATTTGTACAGGTAAAGCAAACGGTTTCCCTAATTTAGGTAGGCCTACACATTCACCTTCAGTCCTGCTAAGAAAGTCTTTCAGGGTAGACCATGGCACTTCACATTGCTTTGATGCCTTGTAAATTGAGTACTTCTCCTCTTTTACCAACCTTGCTGCTGTAACAATATTTTTGTTGGCATATTGCGATATTTTGGAGGCATCTAACAAGCAGAAGAAAAAAAAACTCGTTAAGTTCGTGATAGCTTGGTTAATTCGTGATATCTAAATTTAATATATTATCGGTTTTAAAATGAAGTACTCTGTCTATACCACGGGCACGTTACTACAAATAAGTAAATATCCGCTTCCAAATACGTTTATTAGCCAGTATTTGCGAAGACTGTCTAGGGTGGCGCAAGATGGCAGTTAAAAAGCTAAGATTTTTAGTAGCGCAGCTACGGTTATTACGTCTAAACTAACGAACGCAAAAACACAAACCTTTATCAGAAAAATTTATTTGTATCACATAAACAACTGTGCAAAATCAAAAAATGTTACCTTGTTAATAAGAGAAGTAATCAGCACTTTGAAAACACGTGGGATTCTGCAGCACGAAAGCGAAAGACAACTACCCCCAACGGAAGGAAAAAAACTCACTGTGCTGCCAAAGCCGCTAGTAGCGCGGCGTGAAATGCCGCTGCAGGTAGGGGACATGTGCCGCTATTTGTGGGTGAGCGACTGCACTTCTAGCGTGGTTGATAAATACGTAAAGCGGAATCCACAAAGTATCACAAAATAAGCAATGCCACGAACTTACCAAGCTTTACCCTAATATTATTTTCCGATAATTGTGCATCACCTGAAGCATTTACGACTAGCAAAGGTGTCGATATTGGAGTCGTTTATCATAGTTAAATTCCAAAAGTGTATCTCTACGTGTGTTAATGAAGTGACATTTGATACAGTTGTTGATATATAGAGTACAACAAAAACTGGAAAAACTGTTGGAGACTAGTTTCTTTCAGTGAAACAAGGAAAAATTGTCATTTAACCGTTCATATATTTGTCGTTCAGAGTTGTTTCTGCACTAACATTTGCTCTTGATTTCCCTTGGCCATGAACCCCCGTTGACGATGTCACCGTCTCGTTTCCACACGTGCGTGAACTTCTTCAACAAACACTTTAGAAGACGCCTGTAATTGTCGAAAGCTCTCACAGGTTTCCATGGTACGTTGATCATGTGTCTATGCAGTTGGGATGGTCGTTGTGAAAACTGATATTTCTACATATACTACTTCAGTATCATGGAAACATCAGTTTAATCTCCAGAAATGTGGCTACAATATGATGCAGTCTCATTATGCATAAAGAACAGTATTCTTTCTTTAGAAGCTGAGGAAGTATTTCTGGACACATGTTTACACGAGATATTTTCATATTTAGTTATGAGAAACACTGCTGCCACAGTTTCTCTAAATATTGTCGATAAACTTTGTACAAGTTCCTTTGTTTGCTCGGTGGACGATTCTTAGTATATTTACAGGTACTCGTATATTCAAAACATTTATTTTTACGGGACCAATGTTTGCACAGGAGGCATGGTATATCCTTCCACAGCGCTTCGCACTGACATATGTCAGTTGTCGTCAGTTGTTTATTTACACATCGGAGATGGCCCCTTTTAGCTAATGGTTGTTTTCCACTCTCGCTGAATGTTTTGCTAAAACAGTGTACCAAACAACGTGACTGGTTCATAGAGCGATTTATGTTTTTTATGTGACGACCAGAATTGGGCCGTGACCTGAGTAATTATTGACTAGACGGGACTGTGACGTAGCAGTTTCTTTATAAAAAAGAGCTTTGTTAATTACTGATTATTTCCCTCAAATATTACAGAAAGGAGAAGTTGATTGCAGTATGAGACTATTACTCGTACATTCCGTAGAGCGTAGAACATGCATTAATTACAGGCGTCCACAGCAACGAGCGAAGAAAGGTCTCAAGATCCTGACCACTACTGCGTCACACAGATGAATCTGTTTCAATTCCTTCCAGAGATGTGACATCAATCGCAGCGACAATTTCCTACTTTGTGCCCGACGAAAACAAATAATCTTGTAAGGATGTCTCTCACTTGTTTATGTTTTAAACTTACCGGACAATCACAAGTGACCCCTTGAAAGAGCACATTAGTCACATTTTAGCACTGTAAATGGCGTGAATCACGTGTGAGACGTACAAATGGCCTATTATGTGAAATAATTCGTGGTAGTGAAGTAGGATGAATTCTGAATAACTTAGGATGTTTGATGAAGAACAAATAGAACGACTCACAAACCTGCTCACCAAACTTTATAATTCAGGTATTATTCCTCAAAAATGGCTTCAGTAAGAGTTCGTCATCTTCCAAAAACCTGTGGAGCTAAAAATTGTAGTGCCAACGGCCTTGCCTTAGTGGTAACACCGTTTCCCAATCAGATCACCGAAGTTAAGGGCTGTCGGGCTGGGTTAGCACTTGGATGGGTGACCATCCCGTCTGCCGTGCGCTGTTGGCAAGCGGAGTGCACTCAGCCCTTGTAAGGCAACACTGAGGAGCTACTTGACAGAGACGTAGCGGTTCACGTCTAGTAAACTGACATACGGTCGGGAGAGCGGTGTGCTGACCACAGGCCCCTCTGTATCCGCATCCATTGACGCCTTTGCGCTGAGGGTGACATAGCGGCCGGTCGGTACCGTTGAGCCTTCAAGGCCCGATCGGGAGAAGTTACTCAGTTAAAAAATGTAGTGCTTTCATAATAATAAGTTGATGAGCCATCCCCTGAAAATACACTCTAAGACAAAAAAAAGACGCCCCGCGGAGGAATTATCCGAATCAGACGGACATCGATAGATGTGACGTGCATGCACAAACTAACAAAAATGATTAGAGTTTCAGAAAATTTGCATGATCTTTCAAGACAGAGTTCACAAATTGAGCAAGTCAGCTACGTGTTGGTCCGCATCTAGCTTTTATGCAAGCGGTTGTTCGGCTTGACATTGATTGACAGATTTGTTGGATGTCCTCCAGAGGGGTATCGTGCCACATTCTGTCCAATTGGCGCGTTATATTGTCGAGAACTCGAGTTGATTGGAGGTTCCTGCCCATACTGCTCCAAGCAGCAGAAACTCTCGTTGTGTGCGGACGGGCATTATCTTGCTGAAATGTAAGTCTTCAGACAGGAATACGGCCTGTGATCTCATTGACTACAGTAGAATCGTCTTCACATATGAGTCCAGGTTCGAACTGATCCCCGATGACCAGTGAAGACGCTCCTGGAGACGCTCGGACAGCCGTGGGACACCAACCTGAGTGTCACCCACCATATTGCCGGTAACCAGGAATGATGGTCTGGGTTGACATTTCTTTTCGTAGCAGGACCCCTTTGGTTGTCATCCACGACACCATTACATCATTGCGGTACCTTATTTCACTAAGTACAAAAGTGCAAGATGACCGAGATGCGAAAAATAGTGACATAGTGAGCCGTGGCAAAAATTGCTGTTTTGAAGAGCGCGCCGCAGCGCGTTGTGTGAAGCAATCGTCCTCCGTTTCTGGCGGTGGCGCCGCTATGGCAATCGCAGCTTTGGTGTCTCCCTCTGGTGGGGAAAGGGGAAAGGTTGCCTGTTCACGTGCATTTAAGGGGCACTATGAGCTCGCCAGTTAGTCAGTCAGTCGGAGTCAGTCTGAGTCAGTCTCTCGTCCCCAGCTTGCTAGTCTGTCTCCCATCCGAATTTGTGAGGCAATTAGTATCTGTCTGTCGTCCAGAGTGATAGTATGTCATTCGTTCGGATCAATCTTTAAGGCCGGCAAAATGAGTCTTTCCACTCCGCCAGTAAGAGAGCGAGTGGTCGCACTTTCGGGGGCTTAGTTTCTTCATTTGAGTCTGCGCGCTAGGCCGCGAGTCTGCTCGAGTTTGCTCAGGCAATGGTCATTGGCGGTTGGATCGATTGGTTGGTCGGTCGCAGACTGAGACACAAGATGGCTTGTCCGTCGTGAGCGTCGGCGCATGTAAGGTCGCCACGTGAGTCCAGTGGGCCGTGCCATAGAGCGAGGGGTAGTGGCTTCAAAGTTGACACGAGAGCAACAGAAGTCAACCCACGACATCGGTCTGGCCGGTGCGAGCTGCGACGCGTTGAGATGGGAGATCGGCGCGCCTTCCTGCGTCTGTTGAAGCGGCTGGCAGCGGACGGTTCGGGGGAGCGATTTGGGTGTGCTGCGCCAGGTCTTCTCCAGAAATCGCAGTTTATTAGAAGTTAAGTGATTCGTGATATGTTGTTTCATTTAGTTGTTAAATTCTACTTGTTTTCTGGGTGAGGTCACCAGCCGCTTTGTGTTAGGGTCGTCCCTCCATTTTTCTCCGTTTGCCCGCCCGCAGGAAGGTGGTTATTTATGAATTGGGTGGTCCGTTTTTCCCTTGTGGAGTAGGGGCGGGTTAGAGCAACCTGCGGTTCGGGTTGTTCGATAATCTCCCTATCAATCTGCCGTACGTTAATAGCTGCCTCCGTCATGTTTGTCGGATTTGCTGTGTTAACGAATTAATTGCTTGGAGTGCAACAGCCCAATACCTGAAATGTTTTGATCTTGTTTATCATCTTGAGAGGCGGGATCTGTGTACTGTAGAGCATGTTAACTTGTTTGGCCAACCTTGTATAATTTTATATAAGATTGCATATCGTGGGCTTTTATTTAAATGATCATTTTAGTATATACACTCCTGGAAATGGAAAAAAGAACACATTGACACCGGTGTGTCAGACCCACCATACTTGCTCCGGACACTGCGAGAGGGCTGCACAAGCAATGATCACACGCACGGCACAGCGGACACACCAGGAACCGCGGTGTTGGCCGTCGAATGGCGCTAGCTGCGCAGCATTTGTGCACCGCCGCCGTCAGTGTCAGCCAGTTTGCCGTTGCATACGGAGCTCCATCGCAGTCTTTAATACTGATAGCATGCCGCGACAGCGTGGACGTGAACCGTATGTGCAGTTGACGGACTTTGAGCGAGGGCGTATAGTGGGCATGCGGGAGGCCGGGTGGACGTACCGCCGAATTGCTCAACACATGGGGCGCGAGGTCTCCACAGTACATCAATGTTGTCGCCAGTGGTCGGCGGAAGGTGCACGTGCCCGTCGACCTGGGACCGGACCGCAGCGACGCACGGATGCACGCCAAGACCGTAGGATCCTACGCAGTGCCGTAGGGGACCGCACCGCCACTTCCCAGCAAATTAGGGACACTGTTGCTCCTGGGGTATCGGCGAGGACCATTCGCAACCGTCTCCATGAAGCTGGGCTACGGTCCCGCACACCGTTAGGCCGTCTTTCGCTCACGCCCCAACATCGTGCAGCCCGCCTCCAGTGGTGTCGCGACAGGCGTGAATGGAGGAACGAATGGAGACGTGTCGTCTTCAGCGATGAGAGTCGCTTCTGCCTTGGTGCCAATGATGGTCGTATGCGTGTTTGGCGCCGTGCAGGTGAGCGCCACAATCAGGACTGCATACGACCGAGGCACACAGGGCCAACACCCGGCATCATGGTGTGGGGAGCGATCTCCTACACTGGCCGTACACCACTGGTGATCGTCGAGGGGACACTGAATAGTGCACGGTACATCCAAACCGTCATCGAACCCATCGTTCTACCATTCCTAGACCGGCAAGGGAACTTGCTGTTCCAACAGGACAATGCACGTCCGAATGTATCCCGTGCCACCCAACGTGCTCTAGAAGGTGTAAGTCAACTACCCTGGCCAGCAAGATCTCCGGATCTGTCCCCCATTGAGCATGTTTGGGACTGGATGAAGCGTCGTCTCACGCGGTCTGCACGTCCAGCACGAACGCTGGTCCAACTGAGGCGCCAGGTGGAAATGGCATGGTAAGCCGTTCCACAGGACTACATCCAGCATCTCTACGATCGTCTCCATGGGAGAGTAGCAGCCTGCATTGCTGCGAAAGGTGGATATACACTGTACTAGTGCCGACATTGTGCATGCTCTGTTGCCTGTGTCTATGTGCCTGTGGTTCTGTCAGTGTGATCATGTGATGTATGTGACCCCAGGAATGTGTCAATAAAGTTTCCCCTTCCTGTGACAATGAATTCACGGTGTTCTTATTTCAATTTCCAGGATTGTAAATTTGGCACCCTTTCACTTAAGACTTTTCTTAGAAGTTAAAATCAAGTTGCACCTTCGGTGGCAAAGTTAATATTTTAATTTTAGTGTTGTGCACCATTTCCATTCCTCCTACGGGGTGCATAGTTTGTGTGCTTGTGTGAATTGTTAAAACTCTTAGTTTAAAGTTATCTGGTGTGTTGCAGGTTTGCACCACAGTAGTCTTTCAGAGGTTGTTGTGAGCGGTCGTAACTACGGCCGTGTCAAAAGGGAGCGGCAAGTTTCTCAGCCCGAAAACTCATACAGTCAAAAATTTGTTTCTTTCTGCCTCTGAATAAATTGTAACTTGATATTTAGACGGTCCATTCTGATTATAATTTTAAATCTGTTTCTTTTAGAAAAGGCTTTAGGCACCATTAAAATGAATAAATTACCATTTGTTAAAAAGTAATTTGATTATGATTTCATCAGTTACTCCCTGCAGCTACTTCCACGTTCACATAGTGTGATTAAATGTGTTAATGTTCTTGATGAATCTCTAATGAATAAATTAAATTCTTAAGAATATTCTTTGAAAGTAAATCACGGTTCATATAGATTACAAAGACACCCGAATCATAATTAATTTATATTCGAATTAGTATGCTGCTATGAGAACAGAAGATGAGAAATCTTGCACGTTAAAGACATGTCTAGGAATGAGACAAAGCTGTATTTTACGCCACTGATATTTCTTTATTTGAAATCTGTCCCGAAAAAGGTGCTTGAAAATGTCAAAGACGGAATCATCTTGAATGGAGAGACGCTGAACAATACCCCCTATGCTGATGATACTGTAAAATTTTCTCACAGCTGACTCTTCGTCATCTTTTATGGCCAATCAACGAAAGCAGTGATCTTTATGGCCTAGAAAAAAAAATCGAAACCTCTGCAGTGCAGGCGAAACAACTTTGGCAACATGTGGGCTGGCATTTTGTTGGCAGGTTGTTTAGACTATGTTGCAGAAGTTTCGCTGCGAAGCCCTTGAACATCAGTTGCCGATTTGCTTCCAACAAATACGTGCCACATGGGTACAATCATCATTCCGTAGAGAACAGCAAACATTTTTCCATAAAGTCACTGATAGTCTTGTCTCTCATGTAATAAATGTGTTAACAGTTATGGCGATAACTTTAAAAATAATAAACAATTTACTTATTTTTTTTCCACCTATCTCGTTTCCGTTTGACCTTCCCTTATACACTGAAGAGCCAAAGAAACTGGTGCACCTGCTTAATATCGTGTAGAGTCCCCGCGAGCACGCAGAGGCGCCCCGACGCGACGTGGCATGGACTCGACTAATGTCTGAAGTAAACTGGAGGGAACTGACACCATGAATCCCGTAGAACTGTCCATAAATCCGAAAGAGTGCGAGGAGGTGGAGATCTCTATTTGCTATTGACAAGGGATTTCAGATCGATTCCGTATTTCTGGATTTCCGGAAGGCTTTTGACACTGTACCACACAAACGGCTCGTAGTGAAATTGCGTGCTTATGGGATATCGTCTTAGTTATGTTACTGGATCTGTGACGTCCTGTCAGAGAGGTCACAGTTCGTAGTAATTGGCGGAAAGTCATCGAGTAAAACAGAAGTGATTTCTGGCGCCCCCCAAGGTAGTGTTATAGGCCCTTTGCTGTTCCTTATCTATATAAACGATTTGGGAGGCAATACGAGCTGCCTTCTTCGGTTGTTTGCAGATGACGCTGTCGTTTATAGACTAATAAAGTCATCAGAAGATCAAAACAAACTGCAAAACGATTTAGGAGAAATATCGGAATGGTGCGACAAGTGGCAGTTGTCCTTAAATAACGAAAAGTGTGAGGTCATCCACTTGAGTGCTAAAAGGAACGCGTTAAACTTCGGTTACACGATAAATCAGTCTAATCTAAAACCGTTAAATTCAACTAAATACCTAGGTATTAGAATTACGAACAATTTAAATTGGAAGGAACACATAGAAAATGTTGTGGGGAAGGCTAACCAAAGACTCTGTTTCATTGGCAGGACACTTAGAAAATGTAACAGACCTATTAAGGAGATTGCCTAAACTACGCTTGTCCCTCCTCTTTTAGAATACTGTTGCGCGGTGTGGGATCCTTACCAGATAGGACAGACTGAGTACATCGAAAAAGTTCAATGAAAGGCAGCACGTTTTGTATTATCGCGAAATATGGGAGAGAGTATCACAGAAATGATACAGGATTTGGGATGGACGCCATTAAAAGAAAGGCGTTTCTCGTTGCGACGGAATCTTCTCACGAAATTTCAATCACCAATTTTCTCCTCCGAATGCGAAAATATTTTGTTGACACCGGCTTACATAAGGAGGAACGGTCACAAAGATAAAATAAGGGAAATCAGAGTTCATACGGAAAGATACAGGTTTTCATTCTTCCCGCGCGCTATACGAGATTGGAATACTAGAGAATTGTGAAGGTGGCTCGATGAACCCTCTGCCAGGTACTTAAATGTGATTTGCAGAGTATCCATGTAGATGTAGATCTCTTCTGAACAGCACATTGCAAAGCATCCCAGATATGCCCAACAATGTTCATGTCTGGGGAGTCTGGTGGCCAGAGCAAGTGTTCCTGGAGCCTCTAGGTAGCAATTCTGGACGTGTGGGGCGTGGCATTGTCCTGCTGGAATTTCCCAAGTCCGTCGAAATGCACAACGAACATGGATGGATGCAGGTGATCAGACAGGATGTTCACGTGTCACGTGTCAGAGTCATATATAGACGTATCAGGGGTCCCATATCACTCTAATTTCACACACTCCACACCATTACAGAGCTTCCACCAGCTTGAACAGTCCTCTGCTGACATTCAGGGTCCATGAATTCATCAGGTTGTCTCCATATCCATACACGTCCATTCGCTCGATACAATTTGAAACGAGACTCTTCCGACCAGGCAACATGTCTCCAGTTATCAACAGTCCAATGTCGGTGTTTGCGGGCCCTGACGAGGCGTAAAGCTTTGTGTTGTGCAATCATCAAGGGTATACGAGTGGACCTTCGGCTCCGAAAGCCCATTCGATGATGTTTCGTTGAATGGTACGCACGCTGACTCTTGTTGATGGCCCAGCATTGAATCAACAGCAATTTGCGGAAGGGTTGCATTTCTGTCACTTTGAACGATTCTATTCAGTTGTCGTTGGTCCCGTTCTTGTAGGATCTTTTTCAGGCCGCAGCGATGTCGGAGATTTGATGTTTTACCGGATTCCTGATATTCACGGTACACTCGTGAAATGGTCGTACGGGAAAATCCACACTTCGTTGCTACCTCGGAGATGCTCTGTCCCATCGCCCGTGCGACGACTATAACACATCGTTCAAACTCACTTAAATCTTGATAACTTGCCTTTGTAGCAGCAGTAACCGATCTAACAACTGCGCCAGACACTTGTTGTCTCATATAGGCGTTGCCGACGGCAGCGCCGTGTATTGGCTGTTTACATATCTCTGTATCTGAATACGTATCTCCATATCAGTTTCTTTGGCGGTTCACTGTAATAAACAATTTTTCCTCAGTGAAAAATTTTACAAACACGTTTGTAAAGTCACTACTCTCTCAGATACAAACAATTTTATAATTAACCACTAAAATGGTCACACCAGTAATGCTTGCAGGAAATGGTACACTGATGATGATGATGTCCCATACTCCCTGACAGAGCGTAGGGGACGATGCGGGAGACCCACACTGCCGTGCTAGGCAAGGTCCTAGCGGAGGTGGTTTGCCATTGCCTTCCTCCGACCGTAATGTGTATGAATGGTGATGATGAGACGACACAACAACACCCAGTCATCTCAAGGCAGGGAAAATCACTGACCCCGCCAGGAATCGAACCCGGGATACCGTGCACGAGATGCGAGAACGCTACCGCAAGACCACGAGCTGCGGACAAATTTGGCACACTAAGCTCTCTCAATTCTGAGTGGAGTAATTCTTCGTGTTGCTGGAACGTGAAACAAGGGAAAATTAAGTAATTAATATCTCCAATGTTTCAATTATTTCAATCACATATAACGGTATGTTTTACTTTTAAGCAGTGCGAATGAGGAAGGAAGCTGCCGACATTTAATCTCATCCAAATGATTGCAGAGAGATATCTTCCGCGTACCAAAGGTAAGCAAGGTATGTGGGGTTGAATCAGTGCATAACACTTTACTTTGTTTCTCTTGCACGTTTCTCTTTTACTTCCCACTGAGACATGATTTTCATTTTTACTTCATTTGAGGAATCGATAAATGGTGACTGGATATCAAAGTAAGCTCCGGATATAGCAGTTTCCTTGGCCGAGTGGTCTACTATTTCATTGTACAAAATGCCTGTGTGAGCTTTTATCCAATGCACATTGATATATTTATTTCTTCGAGTGTAATCTGTTACTTCTTGGGCTATCCCGATAACAAGTAAACTACTGTGTTTTCCCCAGTTCCTGCCCTCTATGGCAGTGAGGATACTTTTTCATAAGAAACAATTAAAAATTTGTAGTTGTTCTGAGTTACAGAGTACTTGGATGACTTCATTATTGCCACGAGTTTCGCTGTGTAAGAAGAAGCTGATGTCAGACCCTATCGCCCGCAACGCTTCATTCTTTTGAGCTACACTTCATTGTAACTGCTTACATTTCATCCAGTCACGCTCTGCAGATGATCACGTTATCCTCCGTTTATTTTCATTTCACAAAGAAGTCGTTCCGCATTAAGATATTTTCTAATGTACGGTAGAACGTTTTCTCCCTGACTTACGAAGAGTACCCAAGCGTATTCCTTAAGTACTACCCAGAAACAAGACAAATGAGACTGCTCAAATTAGTGAGATACTATTGGTCGTACGTAACTTTTTCTAACGTTGAACTGCAATAAGTTTTGTCAAAATTGATCTGCTTACTGGCAATCATCGAGCAGTTTATTGTAAACATGTTGCTGCGTCGAGTAAAGTCATTAGCAGCCTCTCAAAAAATAACATATGCTTTGTTACAAGGCCACATGTAAACAAAATCCAGTAATGTGACTTAATAACATGCCCACAAAAAGAGAAGGTGTATCTATATATTTAGGAGCCTTCCTGGAAGACTCAGTTTGAAGTTTCATGTAAAAATGTGGATAAAAGAAGCAGAAAGGAAAGGTAAAATATAACGTGCGTGGCCAGAGGCAGTTACAAGCTACCAGGACAAAGGATGAGATTGTATCAAGACGCAATTTTCACTGCTATTGTGATTTTTATGCATGTCTCTCGGCATACAGACTGCTACTGGTGATATTAGCGTTCAGAGAACAAGTTTTATACTATTTCTTGACTTTTCCACTCTCAAATAGCACATGGAAAAAATTAACACCTAATTTCGTTCGTACGGGCTCTTGTTTCTCTCATTTGATCACGATGGTCGTTTTTGCCAATGTAAATGGGCGCCAACAACATATTTTCACATTCACAATGAAAAGTTGGTGATTCTAATTTCGTGAAGAGATCGCAACGAAAAACGCCTTTCTTTTAATTACTGACACCCCGTCTCGCAGTAGTACTCCGTAAGAGAAAGGAGAAGCGTAGTGTAGACTATATGTTTAGTAGATTAGTTGCATCCTCTGAGTATTTATGCCAATAACACGCTTTCGTTGGTTCGGATTCCCAGCAACATTCTCTACGTGTTGGATAGAATTTAAGTAACTGTAATCCCTAAGTATTTCGTTGAATCGGCAACCTTTAGATTTGTGTGATTTGTCATGCAACTGAAATTTAAAAGGCTCTTATGGCGCTACGGAGGACCTCCCACTTTTATTGTCCAGGGTCAGTAGCCAATTTTCGCGTCATACAGATATCTTGTGTAAATTATTTTGTAATTCGTACTGATCTTCTGACGAGTTTACTGGGCAGTAAACAACACTATTATCTGTAAACCATCTAATAGGGCTGCTCAGATCGTCTTTTAAATTGTTTATAGTTATTAATAACAGCAGAGGACTTATAACACTTCATTGGGGGGACCTCAGATATCACATCTGTTTCACTCTATGACCTCCTATCAGTTACTACAAACTGTGATCTTTCTGACAGAAAATGACGAATTCAGTCGCAAAGCCGCCATAATACTCCGCGAGTACGTAACGAACAGTCCCAAAAGACTCCTGGAAATCTAGAAATATGGAATCAACTTCATGTCTCCTGTCAATAGCACTCATTGCTTGTTGTGGATAAAAAGCCACCTGTGGTGCAGAAGAACAACATTTTCTGAATGCGTGTTAACTGTGGTGTCAGCGCCAGACACCACACTTGCTAGGTGGTAGCTTTAAATCGGCCGCGGTCCATTAGTACATGTCGGACCCGCGTGTCGCCACTGTCAGTAATCGCAGACCGAGCGCCACCACACGGCAGGTCTAGAGAGACGTACTAGCACTCGCCCCAGTTGTACGGACGACTTAGCTAGCGATGCAACACTGACGAAGCCTCGTTTATTTGCAGAGAAGATAGTTAGAATAGCCTTCAGCTAAGTCAATGGCTACGACCTAGCAAGGCGCCATAGCAATTGATAGTTATCGTATGAAGCATGTCTAATCAAGAACGATGTATACAAATGATGGATTAAAGTTAAGTATTCCAGCAGCTACGTACTTTTCTTTATAGCATTCATTACGTATCCTGTTTCAGACCTCACGCCATCCTGCGTGAGCGTATAGCGTGCATTTCGGCCTTCTCTAGCAATATAACATTAACTATTTGTCAATAAAACGTTTTATCTGAAGTAGTTCATAATCTTCGAACGCGGTATCCTACTCCAAAACGATGTCTTTAATTATGGATCTTCCGTCGAGCGAATGGTTGTATGTTATAGCTAACAATAGAGCTATCTAAAAGCATACGCTGACAGCAATCTAATTGGTATACAATCTGACCCAGAGGACTTGCCTTCATTGATTGACTTAAGTTGCTTCGGTACACCGAGGGTATCTACTAAATGACTATTTCGGCAACTGTTCTTGATTTGAATAATGGAATACTTTACTGCACCTTTTTGGTGACAGCCGGCCGAAGTGGCCGTGCGGTTAAAGGCGCTGCAGTCTGGAACCGCGAGACCGCTACGGTCGCAGGTTCGAATCCTGCCTCGGGCATGGATGTTTGTGATGTCCTTAGGTTAGTTAGGTTTAACTAGTTCTAAGTTCTAGGGGACTAATGACCTCAGCAGTTGAGTCCCATAGTGCTCAGAGCCATTTGAACCATTTTTTTTGGTGAAGGAATTAACGGAAAACTGTATTTAGAAACTTCGCTTTACTGGTACTGTCGTCGTCTATATTACCATCGCTGTTGCACAATGAAGGTATCTCACTGCTGCTATACTTTACGTAAGACCAGAATCACTGCCTCTGTTCGGCAAGAATGATTATCACCAAGTGCGGAACCACTTCGGAGTGCAGGGCACAGACGGAAGACAAGCAGTGGAACGGTACTCCTCCTCTAGGAGAAATCTCTGGGTTGAGGCCAGAAAAGGAAGACAAACCTACAGCTTCTTCGCGAACATCAAACAAAGGCTCAGATTAAGACAAACGAACCCCGCAAGATGGCCGTCCGTTTTCTGTCGGGCTTACACCGAATGAGGAGGAAAGAAACAAAGAGATGTATGTGCAGAGAAGAAGGTACTCTAGAGCGTTCTATCTGGGAATACCCTTTCTACCACAATATTAGAACAGTAGCTCTGCTCTTCTGCGCACTAGGGTACTCACAAAAAAATAGAAGTTAGAATTTTTATTGAGGAACTCTGAAGTTGTCAACTATGCCGTAAAATGAGGTTTTCAGAGTTTCCACTCAAGTTTATAACGTAAACCCGTGCCTCATTGAGGTTAAAGTTTACAGAACTGAGATTCTCGGAGAAAATTTCGAAGTTTTTTGTTCATAATATCAAAGTCATACGTCCTGGAAACCTGATTGTTGTCCCATTTCATAAGAAATTTAAAGTTTTACTCTCATCACTTTATTACTAAAACTTACAGATCTAGCAGGTAAAACTGCGGTGTACGGAGTCAAAGGCGACTTTTCATCCAAAGGCTTAAAATCAACACAACATTCAATTACTTTTTCTCAGATTTTTTAAATTTTTTCATTCACTTGAGTCTAGTTCAACGTATTTTTAAAAATAATTCAACAAAATACAAATTGGAACTGAAATAATGCAGAGAAAAGAAAAGGAGGAAAGTTATAAAAATTATAATAAATAGTATTTCAATGAGTTTATTCAATAATTATCTCATTATACAACATACATACCATTAAAGTATTGTTACGTAGCAATGGCTTAGATAATTTGACTCTTCAGGAGTCAGTAAAAATAGGATAAGTTCAGATACAGCTTGTAAAATTATATCTGTGTTGCACGAAACGGGAACTGACCTTTTGGATTAATTTTACTTTGAAATCAGTAGCTATTCATCCATGATCACTTTCAGACATTCTTAAAAAAGTTAAAGAAGAAACAAAAGTAATCAATGTTATGTCCAATAGCTGAATTTTATACTAAATGTTATCCTTACCCAACTGTTGTCACAATGACCTTCTTCATTTTCTACTTCGAACCGTTAGTTTATGAACCACGCTTGTTTTGTATTTCGTGTTGTATAGCTTGAACCAAACAGCCTGAAAATGTTTCAAAATGTCAGAATGAGCACCAGCAGTTGAGCCCACTTCGTTATTACAAAATGCCTTTATAATGTCTTCTAGAACATGATGGCGACATGCTAAAGGCAGAGTAACATAACTGCACTAATAAAATGCTGGTTGCCCCAAAGCGACCAGAATATACTGCCGTTTTATCATAACTCACTGTGTGGAGTTCTTCCTACTATCTCCTACTGTTCAAGCGTTGGTAATAAAGCTTTCGAATGATTGATCTTCATACTAGCTGAGGTACATTTATCAAGTTTTCCCCATCCTTACAGGTAATCAAAATAACTACATTATCTACATTTTCTTTGCATTACACATCAGGAAGTAATTTCTCATCCCAGTGCACACCGCTCTCTTCAAATTGGTATACCTGACTCTAATTTTATCATGTCAGTTATATGCTGTCTGAACTGCTGACTACAGAGTAGCATGACACTTCCATTTACAATTAAATTCTGTAGTCGTGAGGTAAAGCCTCTGCTATAACAGCTATTAATAGCACCAGCTCTCTATCAGAAATGCTACGTTTATCTAACTATAAAGATAGCTTGCCAGAAAACTTTTCAGTATCGCGATGGTATCTCCTCATCTTCAGTTGCAATTCCGTTTCCTCGGATGTTGGAAAATCATCCTCCATACCCTCTTGCTGCTGCTAGTGGCCGTTATAAATTCCCATAGCAACAAATGTAGTTTTAGATACTTATGTAAATAACACAAAAAAATGAATGATAAACTCTATCATCATATTTCATGATTTCTCCAACCTTGGTATCATAGCTGCCCATCTTCTTCTTACCTCTATCGTTCTGACTTTTTAAGCCGGAATGTCCTTTTTTTCTCGCTGGCGTAACAAAAAGCGCCTGTCTTCCTCAAGCGTGTTTCTAAGTGTATGATCGCTTGCAAATCTGGCAGCACTTTTTTTGTACTCGAGACACACTGTGAATACTGTGGACATTGCTCATATATGCAGACATTTTTAGTGCAATATAGATACGAAAATAGACATGGGTAAAAATGGAAAGGCTTTGTAATTACTCTGAAAATAACCACCGTTGACCACTAGTCCCTTATGCCGAAATACTCAGAAAATATACCTGAGTACTTTTGAAGCTTTGCCGGTGAATTCGGGTGCATCCTATGTGCATTAAAATATGAGCCAAATCATTATGACCACTGAATGGCCCATATTTACCTTGCAAACATTTGACATGGGTAGCAAAGTATACACTGAAGGTGACGAAACTCATGGGATACCTCCCAATATTGTTTCGGATTTCCTTTTTCCCGGGTTAGTGCAGCTTTGAGGCTCGCCGATGACATTGTAATTCTGTCAGAGACAGCAAAGGACTTGGAAGAGCAGTTGAACGGAATGGACAGTGTCTTGAAAGGAGGATATAAGATGAACATCAACAAAAGCAAAACGAGGATAATGGAATGTAGTCGAATTAAATTGGGTGATGCTGAGGGAATTAGATTAGAAAATGAGACACTTAAGGTAGTGATGGAGTTTTGCTATTTACGGAGTAAAATAACTGATGATGGTCGAAGTAGAGAGGATATAAAATGTAGGCTGGCAATGGCAAGGAAAGCGTTTCTGAAGAAGAGAAATTTGTTAACATCGAGTATAGATTTAAGTGTCAGAAAGTCGTTTCTGAAAGTATTTGTATGGAGTGTAGCCATGTATGGAAGTGAAACATGGACGATAAATAGTTTGGACAAGAAGAGAATAGAAGCTTTCGAAATGTGGAGCTACAGAAGAATGCTGAGGATTAGATGGGTAGATCATATAACTAATGAGGAGGTATTGAATAGAACTGGGGAGGTGTTTGTGGCACAACTTGACAAAAAGAAGGGACGGTTGGTAGGACATGTTTTGAGGCATCAAGGGATCACAAATTTAGCATTGGAGGGCAGCGTGGAGGGTAAAAATCGTAGAGGGAGACCAAGAAATGAATACACTAAGATGATTCAGAAGGATTTAGGTTGCAGTAAGTACTGGGAGATGAAGAAGCTTGCACAGGATAGAGTAGCATGGAGAGCTGCATCAAACCAGTCTCAGGACTGAAGACCACAACAACAACTACAGTGCAGCATCTCGACGTGACATGGACTCGACAAATCGATGGAAGTCCCCTACAGAAATACTGACCATTCTGACCTCTATAGCCGTCCATAATTGCGAAAGTGTTGCCGGTGCCGGATTTTGTGCACGAACTAACCTCTCGATTATGTGCCATAAACGTTCGACGGGATTCATGTCGGCGATATGGGTGGCCAAATCAATCGCTCGAAATCTACAGAATGTTCTTCAAACCAGTCGCGAAAAATTGTCGCAGGGTGACTTAGTGCATTGTCATCTACAAAAATTCCATCCTAGAATAGTTACAAATGGTCTTCATGTAGCAGGAATTAACAATTTCCAGTCAATGACCGTTCCACTTTGACCAGAGGACCCAGTCCATTCCATGCAAACATAGCCACCACCAGTTTGCACTGTGCCTAGTTGACAATCTGGGTCCATGGGCTTGGGGGTCTGCGCCACACTCGGACCCTAATATCAATCGAAATCGGGGCTCGTCTGACCAGGCCACGGCTTTCCAGTCGTCTATGGTCCAACCTACATAGTCACAAGTCCAGAAAAGGCCCTGCAGGCGATATCGAGCTGTTAGCAAAGCCAATCGCGTCGGTCGTCTGCTCCTATAGCCCATTAACCCCAGGTCTCGACGCACTGTCGTAACAAGTAGGTTCATCATTCGTCCTGCTTTGATTTCTGCGGTTATTTCACGCAGTGCTGCTTGTCTGTTACCAATGACAACTCTACGCAAACGCCGTTGCTCTCGGTCGTTATGTGAAGGCCGTTGGCCACTGCGTTGTCCGAGCTGATAGGTAATGCCTCAAATGTGGTATTCTCGGCACACTCTTGACACTGAATGCAGAATTCCGTAACGATTCCCGAAGCTGAATCGCCCATGTATCTATCTCCAACTGCCATTCCGCGTTCATAGTCTGTTAGTGCCCGTCGTGCGTCCACAATCATATCGCAAACCTTTTCACACGAATCACCTGAGTACAAATAACAGCTCCACCAATGCACTACCGCCATTTGTATGTGTGCAAACTGGAAAATCCACTGACATAGACGACTTCGGCGAAGGTCAATATTTAGGACTCTGTGCCTCGGAATGAGTATTTCGGAAACCGCGATACTGGTCGGCTGTTCGCTTGCTACTAGCTTGAGCTTTTGTGGAAAATGGTTCAATGACAGTGAAACCAAGAGTGGGCGAGGCGGTATTGGACATACACGCCTCATTACAGAACGTGGAGATCAGGGGCTTAGCTGTTCTGTTAAGTAGGATAAGCGGCGATCTGTGGAAGATCTGACGATAGAATACAGTGTTGACGCAAGCACAAGCTTAGAGAGCACTACATGTGACCATGTAGCAACGAGGACTGTACGAAGCACTTCCTTTACGAATACGTACACGCACAATATAAAGCACCACTCACACATCAAGAAGTTTCACCAGAGTCAGCATTGGAATGTAATGGCGGGCATTTTTCAGCGGCAGTATCACCCCAAGGAAATATTATCATTTGGGAAAACAAAAAGTGAAAGCTAATGTAAAAATGTATCTTAACGTGAACGAGCCGTCTGAAGATGAACGTGTGGTTCGAAACCAATAACGGCGTAATTTAAATAAATAAATAGCACTATAAAAAGTGGCTGCTTGTTATCTTCTCTGCAAGAGTCAACTTTTAGATCATTAGGTTGGTGCATAAGTTCGTAGCGTTTTCTTTTGCGTGTTGGTATTCCAGTTGCTATTAGTTTATTTTTCACTTTTCGTTTTTTATTTGTAGGCTATTGTTGCTATTTCAGTTTATATATTGTCATCTAGTCATCTGAATATAGAGGACGATAGAAAATGGAGTGCCAAGTTAAAAACTCGGAAAATTTCCAACATATTCTTCTGCTTAAGTTCAAAACGTGTATACCCCGTGTGGGGTAATGCCGGGGGAGAGAGCACACAAGAAAATAGTTTTCCCGTTTTAAAAATAGTCATCAGTCCCTTAGAACTTAGAACTACTTAAACCTAACTAACCAAAGGACATCACACACATCCATGCCGGAGGCAGGATTCGAACCTGCGACCGTAGCGGTCACGCGGCTCCAGACTGTAGCGCCTAGAACCGCTCGGCCACTACGGCCGGCCTGGAGAACTGGCAAATGCGATGAATTGTGATCATCCCAGCATCGTACGACGTTTGTATGCAATGAAGAAGGTTGAAAGTCAGGTGTATGGGTACCGCATGCTCTAAGCCAAAATCACAGAAATCAGGAGGTGACCGTATGTGCTTCTCTGCTTGCTCGTCATTAACTGGATCATGAACAACACTGTTCGTTCCTACCCTGTACCGTTACTACTGACGAGATATGGTGTCTTTATGCTAACATAAGAAAAACAAAGGAATGGTTCAGCCCAAACAAAGCAGTAGCTCCCCATAAAGAGACCTCCGCACTTCCAGAAAAGATAATGTGTTAGCATCTCGTGGAACAGCGACGGCGTGGTGTACTACGAACTGCTTCCCCGAGGTGTAGCCATCACATCTGACATCTGTTGTCAGCAACTGAGACGTCTTGCAGACGCAATCCAAGAACAACGACCAGGAAGACTGCGTGAAGTTACGCTGTTTCATGGTAACGACGGCACGCGTCCTCCTAGACTGACAAAACACACTGAACGAGAGCTGGCCTGGGTTGTCATTCCACCGCCATACTACTCACCTGTTCTTGCTCCCTCAGATTTTCGTCTTTTCAGCTCTCTATCGAACTACGTTCGAAGAACTTCCTTTCCGTATGAAAAGGCGCTCCGAACATAGCTCGACGAGTTCTTCGCCTCAAAACCATGGAGTTTCTACAGTCGTGGAATCCAGACGTTACCTCAGCTTTGGCAGACTGTTGTACATTGTGAAGAATAAGGTATTATTGATGACCAGAGTCTTTGTTATGTGTATCTGTTGTGGTTATTAAACTTACGGACAAACATTATGAAGTTATACACCGAAACAGTACTTCACGGAGATCTTGGGGCCTCATTTGTTACCGTTCATGTGACAGAATCATGCTGCCAACTTTCAACAGAACAATGGTCGTCCCAAATTCCGGGATGGTTCCTTTGAAAGGGCACGGCCGACTTCCTTCCCCGTCCTTCCCTGATCCGACGAGACCGATGACCTCGCAGTTTGGTCTCTTCCTGTTGCTTTGGCAGAAGAGTCAACACCGTGTTACTAGAGGAGGCCGAAATGCACGCATTTTAGCTCACGCAGGCTGGCGTGAAGAGGGAAGAACTATACTGACGTGAGGTCTAGAACATGACAAGGAATGAGAATTCAGAAAGCGGATGTAGCTAGTTTGATACTTAACTTTAATCCATTAATGATGAACGTCGCTCTTGACGGTACATGATTCACAATATTGTCTGTTCAGAATTCATTCTAATTACTGAATATGGCGCCTTGCTAGGTCGTAGCAAATGACGTAGCTGAAGGCTATGCTAAACTGTCGTCTCTGCAAATGAGAGCGTATTTAGTCAGTGCACCATCGCTAGCAAAGTCGGCTGTACAATTGGGGCGAGTGCTAGGGAGTCTCTCTAGACTAGACCTGGCGTGTGGCGGCGCTCGGTCTGCAATCACTGAAATTGGTGACACGCGGGTCCGACGTATTTTAACGGACCGCGGCCGATTTGTAGAGGCTACCACCTAGCAAGCGTGGCGTCTGGCGGTGACACCACACTTCCCACACACAACACAACCCAACCCACTGATCGTCCACACGTACCAAGCGACTGTGTGAACTACCGCCGGCCGCTGTGGCCGAGCGGTTCTAGGCGCTTCAGTCCGGAACCGCGCGACTGCTACGGTCGCAGGTTCGAATCCTGCCTCGGGCATGGATGTGTGTGATGTCCTTAGGTTAGTTAGGTTTAAGTAGTTCTAAGTTCTAGGGGGCTGATGACCTCAGATGTTAAGTCCCATAGTGCTCAGAGCCATTTGAACCATTCGTGAACTACCGGTGTGATATTCAGGTACTCCAGTTGCCAGTAAGGTCTCTAGAAACATTGCCTATAGAATACGTGTGGGATCAGCTATCTATTGCTAAAATTTTGGTTAAATTTTGTTTTGTTCATGACGCTTCCCCCTGCGGCAATAACATGCTGTTCGAATTTCATGTCATCCTGAGCGGTGGTTCTCTTTCTACAGCGTTTTCAAACTGGAGCTTCAGTTATGGACACCCTGTAGTTACGAAGGCCACGTCCAAGACGTAAGGTTTCGTGGTGTGGCATGCTGGAGAACTCCGGTGTTTGCATAGCGCAACTATGTTTGTGCATCCCGCTGTGCAGCTCGGCATGAAAGCGCACCGCTGTTATGACTGCCACCCTAGCGGTAACCGCGTGGTACGAGTCGGTACGCGCCGCGCCGCGCCGCGCCACCAGCCAAGCGACCTCGCGTTGCGGCATCGCCGTCGCCGCTGCGTTTGTTTGCTCGGGCGACCTCGAGGACGCGGCGGCGCTGCCTTCCCGGCCAGACAGTTGCTAAACGGGAGGGCCAATGTCGAGACACTTGTTTTCACAGACAGGTCACGCAATGGTCTGAACGTATTTCAGAACTAACCCCCTATGCTGTGGCTAGACCATTCTCCGCGACACTACACTGATGGGAATGGAAAATATTACGCCACGAACACCTTAACTCAAGGCTACTAAAGTGACACTCCAGCATTTTGCCGCCTGTGAGAATCGTTGATTAAAGTTTCATCTCAATGAGAGTTTACAGGGGATGGACAAAAAGAATGGAACACCAAAAACATAACAGATTACCATGCCTAATACGGTGTAGGAAACCCGTTAGCTTTCAAAATAACTTCCAATCGTTTCGGAGTGGATAAATAAAGGTCCGCTATTATTTCCAAGCGAATATTCTAAATCCTTAATATTCTATCCTTAAATGGACGAGGAGACTGCCCGGTGTTCCGACCTGATCCTAATGGAGCACCACTGGTATGAGTTAGAACTTCGACTTTGCTCCAGTCCTCGTCGTCCAACATCACTGTCTTCTCTGATTTCTTCCTTTGATGAACAATGAACTGCCATTCCTGCATGGACATCCATACACTTCACTGAATGTGCCCCCCAGCAGAGATCCAGTCGTCATAAAGGATCGACACACTCCAGATTAATATCCACTGTTAGGTGTTCGTATACTTTTGATCAGACTGTGTATATTTCCGAAAGTTTTAATTACAGGTAACCATACAATAAGTCAAGTCGTAAGGACTGTAGGTGTTCCATTTATTACATAAGTGAACGGTCGAAAACCCTCAAAACTCCTATCGGAAGGACGGACATACAAGAAAAATATATGTACTAGATAATAAGTGACGAATTTCGGGAATCGATTTGTAAATGTTTATCGGTTTAATGCAGGGTACTAAAGCTGCAAAGCACGAGAAATACTCCGGAACACTAAATTTCCTCCTATCAGTTGTAGTACCAAAAACTAGAGAGATTGTAAAATTCGTGGTTTATATCGAGGAATGAATAAATCTTGTTATGTGGCTGTCTTCTAGTGGAATACACTGCCTAGCAAAAGAAGTGAAGGTGCCGGAAGACATTTCCGGATGTCAATGTAATTTAGTACAAGTGCACACCGTCAGCGGGTGTGATTATAATCAGAGCTGGAACTCTCTGTAACCGGTAGTACAGCCACGAGAGTGCGTTGCTCGTGTTAAGGGTTACTACCAAGTCTGGTAGGGTATATGAGGAGTGTGAATAGACTCAGATGTTGAGTTATCTTTGTGTAGGAAAAGGACATGCCGCGTGCTCGTATGAGCGTTATTAGCACCTCACAGAGTTTCAAAGGAGCCTCATTCTGGGCCTCCTTTCGGGCGGCTGGTCGAATCGAGCCATGCCCAGATTTGCAGGTCATTCGGCTGCGACAGTGGCTCGATTTTGCTCCGTATGGAAACGTGAAGGCAGGCACACGCGTCGTCAAGGTGCCAGTAGACTACGTCTGACGATCACAAGAGACCATCGCCGTATTGTGCACCAGGCAGGTCGCAAAGCCATCACATCCCCGCCTGCCTTTCGAGAACAGGTGATGCACTCCCTACAACATTCCGTTTCATCCTGTATTATTGGCCGGAGATTAGCGGCAGCCGGACTAGGAGACTCTCGTCCCATGTGAAGATTGCCGTTGATACCACATTTAAGACAGCTGCATTTGGAGTCGTTTCATAGCCGGTAAGAATGCGATAAATTGCTATTCTGCCCTATCTCAGATGTCCATTGTCAGCGAGTATAGCGAGGACGTGGGGAAATGGTCCCGTTCTTCCGATGTTTTAAAGAGGCACAACGATGGTACTCCTTGGGTTTCGGGGTGAGGAGCCACTAGGAATTACTTCAATGCTGGCAGTGATTGAGGCAACTCCTACGGCATAACAATACGTCACGGATATCCTGCATCCTCAAGTGTTCCCTCTCATTCTACAGTATTCTGATGCCATTTTTCAGTAGGGCAGCACTCGTCCACACATGACATGTCTCTATGAATTGTCTGGTTGAGGTACTCCCGTGACCAGTTAAATCCCCATATCTACTCCCACTAGTATACGTGTGGGACCAGTTCGGATATCAGTTCGATACTAGTGTCAGTACAGAGCATGTCAAAGACCAATTGAAACAGTTGTGGGCCAGCTTTCCTCGGGAGAAGATGGAACGGCTTTCTGACACCCTTCGGAATGAAATTAGTGCATGCATTCAGACCATAGGGATTGCAACCTCATAGCTATAATTGGGCTCATATTGCCAAGTTCTTTGTAAATTTGACTCGGTTTTGTAATCGTCATAGTAACATACGCTCTCAGCCCGTGTTTATTTCCTTTCCTCCGTCATTTCTGAGTGCTTTATTTTTTTTGTCTGACAATGTATACAAAAGTAACGTTTGACACATCCTTCAATTTGCCTTCACATTAAAATAATGTATATATAGGGTGTCCCAGTTGTCGTGACCACCCTAAATAACTGTTTGTCCAGATGAAAATTACAAAATATTTCAAGGAAATGTTCTTTAGCCGTCAGGGCGACAGCATGATTGCCCTCGTTGTAGCTTTGTTTTTTACAAAGATATGAACAACGGTAAGACTTTTTTAAATGGCACCCTGTATTTTTTATTCGGTAATTCATTTCCTCTCCTAAAGACTTATTCAAAAAATATATCTCAGTGTACCATTCACAGAAACAGAACGTTATTAATTACATAACACAACATTGACTTTGAGCCCTGGATCATAAACTCGTCCACTTGCTAGAGTTGTCAGAAAACAAATGAAAACCAAGTAAAAACATGACTCAAAATTGACTTTGATTCTCCTGTACCATTGCCCGTGAGTAGACCATTGGAAGGTGCCCAAAGTGGTGACCCTGGACACCGATACACCGGTGCACTCGTTGAATGGAAGAATTATTTACCGCTTACACTGCTGCCTGCTGAAGAGAATTAAAAGCAAGCACGATACGTTCCTGTATGTCCTCTGGAGTTGTTGGAATGTCGCGATAGACGTCTTTATTGCATCCCCAAAGAAAAAACAGGGGCTTTAAATCAGGAGACCTAGCAGGCCAACTAACTGTTCTTCCTCGATCAATCCATCTGGCAGGATACCTTCGATTCAGAACACGACGTGTAGGCAAGGCATTATGTGCCGGACATTCATCGTGTTGATACCACATAGGCATTCTGGTTCATAGCTGCACTTCATCCAGAAGAGGAGAAAAATTCGTCTGAGGAAGTTGGCATACGCTGTTCCGTTTAGACTACCATTGACGAAACAAGGGCCAATAATTGTAATACCAAGCATCCCACACCATACGTTACCTCTCCATTGACGCTGATGTTCCACCTGTCTAAGCCATCGTGGGTTGTCGCTGGACCAATAATGCATGTTCCTTGTATTTACCTGTCCTTTGTTTGAGAAGGAACATTCATCAGTATATAGAACATTGGAGAAGAAGTTCGGGTTGGCGAGGATTTGCTGTTGTGCCCACTGATTAAACTGCACACGATTCTGGAAATCATTCCCATGCAATTGTTGATGTATGTGTACATAGTAAGGATGGAACCGGTGACGTGTAAGAATTGGAGGTACACTGATTTTAGGAATGCCAATCTCTTGTTCAAGCTGTCGTGTACTCACATGTGGATTCATAGCAACGGAAGCAAGAACAGTAACTTTGACAGCTTCGTCAGTGCGAGTGCTACGACGATTGCGTTGTCGTTGGTTAAAACATCCCGTTTCCTGAAACGTTCAACAAGACGAGAAAACATCTGTCGGGAAGGTGGGTTCTTGTCAGGATATCGCTCTCTGTATAGTTCCGTTGCCTCCATAGCATTTCGCTTTCCTTCAACAACAACAATAAAAGAAACGTTATGTCGATGCAGTTTGTAGGAAGGTCAGCATTTACCGTATGTCTGCCCTACACAACAATATTTAAAAGACTAAATTACTGTACTAAACGTACCCGTACATAAGCAAACACCGGCCGCGGTGGTCTAGCGGTTCTAGGCTCTCAGTCCGGAACCGCGCGACTGCTACGGTCGCAGGTTCGAATCCTGCCTCGGGCATGGATGTGTGTGACGTCCTTAGGTTAGTTAGGTTTAAGTAGTTCTAAGTTCTGGGGGACTTATGACCACAGATGTTGAGTCCCATAGTGCTCAGAGCCATAAGCAAACAGTATTCTAACTACTGTTCTGCCAATTTAAATTCCAGCATTTCTACCTTCTCGTCCTTGGTGTACATTCTACTCACACAGCTTTTCAACCGACATTGTTTGACGGAATGTTTACATTTGACCTCTGTCAACGTCAGCACGTGGATATTTTCCATTACATCGAGTAGCTGCACTAAGCGCTGGGAGCGTCAACGTCAATGTTGTGTTGTGTAATTAACAACGTTGTGTTTCAGTGAATGCTACAGTGTGATACATTTTTGAATAGGTCTTTAGGAGAGGAAATGAATTACCAAATAAAAAATAGAGGGTGCCATTTAAAAAAGTCATACCACTGTTCATATCTTTGTAAAAAACAAAGCTACAACGAAGGCAATCATGCTGATTGATGACTCCCTGACGGCTAAAGAGCATTTGCTTGAAACATTTTGCAATTTGCATCTGTACAAACAGTTATTTAGGGTGGTCAAGATAAATAGGACACCCTGGATATAAATAATTTCAATGCGAAAGGAAATGGAAGGATGTGTGCACGAACATGTATGTATGAAGATAGTTAAATGCTACTTTTGTAGACACTGTCATATACATATAAGATCTTCTTTCTGTTAAAACATTTAATTCAGTTCTTTAATTTATTTCAACTGTCGATTACTTCTTTTAGATTTTGATGTCCTCTTGTGCTACAAACGTGGCTATGGCGTCATACTGTGCGTCTCCAAGAATGGAGATAACGCATCCAGAGTTGCAAAGTGCCATGGATTAGCAATATCACACAGAAAGCTAATGCACCTTGTTCATATTCTTGTCGCGAACTGATGTTATTTCCTAACTTCATTGAGTCATGCTTTCTAAGATTTGTTCACTGGAACGTCCAGCTGCATTAAGTTTGTTAATCGTGGAACGACCCAAGCGCAATGACAATGCTTTGTTGGATATAAAGTCTGTACACTGATACGTAAGTCAGGTGCTGCATGCCACTTTTGTAAAATAGAGAGAGTATTTTTAGTACATCTGAATCTACTCTCCTATTTCTTTTCGTGTTGACGTGAATCCGAATTCTGTAATCAATGTCTGCAAGATCTTATTTTTCTTTGTAAAATTAATTCGTGTATAACACGCTTGCACCATTAATGTATGCATAACATGCCTGCATCATTATTGGGTATATGACGTGCTTGCATCATTAATATGAATATGACGTACTTGCATCATTAAGTACATAGAACGTATTTGCGTCATTAATGTATATATAACAGAACCTCGTCATAACGGGCCTTGGAAGGTCCAACGGCAGCGACCGGCCGGCGTTTCGTCCTCAGCCCACAGGCGTCACTGGATGCGTATGTGGACGGGCATGCGGTCAGCACACCACTCTCCCGGCCGTATGTCAGTTTACGAGACCGGAGCCGCTACTTCTCAATCAAGTACATCCACAGTTTGCGTCACAAGGGCTAAGTGTACTCCACTTGCCAACAGCGCTCGACAGACTGGATGGTCACCCATCCAAGTGCTAGCCCAGCCCGACACCGGTTAACTTCGGTTATCTGACGGGAACCGGTGTTACCACTGTGACAAGGACGCTGGCGATATATAACATGCTTCATTGATTTTATCCTTCGAATATTTGACACAGATAACTTCCCTCCTTTAAGTTTTATGTGTTTTTCTTTCATTTTGTAACATCATCGTTGACCTCATATTTAACCTGGAATAACAGTAATAAATGTGTAAATTAAGTATTTTCTCTGCGACCATTAAGCGTTCTAATACTGTCGAGCAACGACCCACGACGTACGTATTTTTAATACGATGCATGACCCATCTTTTTTTTTTGTAATTTATTGGCTTTCGGTTGATGCCTATACAGCCACTCCAACACCCAGTACTCGTGCCCATAAAATCTCCGACCCGGCTGGGCTCAAATGGCTCTGAGCACTATGGGACTTAACATCTATGGTCATCAGTCCCCTAGAACTTAGGACTACTTAAACCTAACGAACCTAAGGACAGCACACAACACCCAGTCATCACAAGGCAGAGAACGACCCGGCTGGGAATCGAACACGAGCGCCTTTGGTTAGCAATGTGCCACACAGATCGCACAGCTACCGAGACGGAGGTGACCCCATCTCGACCACATGATATGAGGTAATCACAGGAAAGTTAGCAGTTCAGCGTAGTATAGCACACAGCGTCATATTAGCACTATATTGAAAGGCAAACTAACGGACAGCATACGTGTTTCGAGCGATTTAACAAAGAAAAGGAAACGTTAAAAATATAAAATCAAGGTAGCTGGAACGGTATTTGAAAATTTGAAAATTTATTTGAAATTTTTTTTTAACATCTGTTATCCATGACCATATAATACCTTCAACAGTGCACCATCTCGATCGGAAAACATCCATTAGACCATTAAACAGTTCACATTGAAGTGAGGGATGCAAGTGCTATTGCAATTTCGTCATATGATGACGTGGTGCTATTTCCTAACTTCGACACAGAGGTGGTGCCAGTATCAGTGATATTTGGTATCATTATATATCCTGAGTAATAATCGAAGTCAAGTTTTGAACCTATTTTGCAGAATAGTTTTCCTTGTACAAATTTTCACACTGTCCTTTCGTTTAAATTGATAAACTGGAATATAGAACGGTCAAACAAATTTATATGCTTCTGACCGTTTATCACTAACAAAATATCACTGCAAATTGGCGAACTTCTAGAAGAAGTCCGCTTTTTCATTCTGATCACTTACGAAAGGGAAAGCTAAGTTCAAAGCGGCAATTGACACTGCAGAGGGGTATGAAGTACCTGACGCTCTAGGCGTATCAGAAGAAAGAGAACGGTACAATTGAGAAAATTTGCGTAAGATGTCTACCACAATTGTTTAAATCACTAACGAATTCTCACTAGGGTTTGAAACAACTGATTTCACGAGCCTGTGTTGCGAAAAGATCGTGGTTTCCCTACTTTACGACAGAGACTGGTTCAAATGGCTCTGAGCACTATGGGACTTAAATGGTTCAAATGGCTCTGAGCACTATGGGACTCAACTGCTGAGGTCATTAGTCCCCTAGAACTTAGAACTAGTTAAACCTAACTAACATAAGGACATCACAAACATCCATGCCCGAGGCAGGATTCGAACCTGCGACCGTAGCGGTCTTGCGGTTCCAGACTGCAGCGCCTTTAACCGCACGGCCAGTTCGGCCGGCTGTGGGACTTAACATCTGAGGTAATCAGTCCCTAGAACTTAGAACTATTTAAACCTAACTAACCTAAGGACATCACACATCCATGCCCGAGGCAGGATTCGAACCTGCGACCGTAGCGGTCGCGCGGCTACATACTGAAGCGCCTAGAATCTCTCGGCCACACCGGTCGGCAAGACAGAGAAAATAACAACTATAGCGGTTTTCTCCACTACCTTCTTCCCCGGTTCGATTCCCGGCGGGGTCAGGGATTTTCTCTGCCTCGTGATGGCTGGGTGTTGTGTGTTGTCCTTAGGTTAGTTCGGTTTAAGTAGTTCTAAGTTCTAGGGGACTGATGACCATAGATATTAAGTCCCATAGTGCTCAGAGCCATTTGAACCATTTGAACCACTACCTTCCGAAAACGATGGGCAGTCTCTGCAAAAAATAGGGCGATAAATAGTGAATGCTACACAACTCTTTCGATTCACATGAACGAAAAAAACTGGTGACAGGTGACTTGCACTGGAAAAGAACAAAAGTCACTTTTCATCGCTGCAATGAAAAATGCTACGGCGATAGAAAAACTCTGGAATTCGAGGTGCACATCGCTGGAATATCAAGCCAATATATCAGACTTGACACTCTCAGAGTTGCACCTGTACCAGGATCGAGATAGATTTGCGGCTCAATAACGTTTTAAATGGAATGAAGAGCTTATGGGAGACGTACGTAGTAATTTTAAAGACATTCGAAACTTACACTTCATGTTAGTACTGGAAAATGTTGAACTACATTAAAAAGTAATTACGTATGTGGCGTCAAAAACCACAATCTTCCGCTGTCAGGACAAGAACTTTTCACCGGTCTCTCGTACCTACACAAAATTTTATTTGAAAGCTGGCAGCAGCTATATGGAATGCGTTACCCAAAGCGATCGTATGCCCAAGTTCCTGCAAAATCTTAAGACTATACGAACAGGCAAAATAAAAGAGATTCGTGTTCCTTACGACGAAGCTACTGGGGCATCAATAAGTGAATATATGTTTGCTAACTTTCTCTTCACAGATCTCTTCGACAATATTTCCGTGAATTACCTTTTAACATTGTTACAGACGCTGACTACTAAAGCTTTGGAATTCGTGCGGAGACAATAACTTAAAATTAATTCAATTTGAAAACCTCGTTATTCTGTTTTTTTTCTGGCTGTTGAAACACGATTTATCGGTGGAACATTTGTAGAGACTTTCAGAAATAAGAACTCCATTAATTCCGCACAGTTCGGGGGGAAACAAAGTTTGAAACATTTTTTTCTTTTTTTTTAAAGCCACCGTACCACGATAATTTATCGCAAGAGTTTTCCAGTTTTCATTTTCCCGAACGCCAACACACCTAGAAACATAAGGGTCCGTGCGGGAAGCCATTATTGCTGAGCGTGCGTTTTGAAACAAGTCTGTCGATCGGCGGTCAGATTGCCCCAATTTGTAGATCTCACGTTGCCGAGAAGTACATACAGACCGGCACTAGTTCCGCTCCTTAGCTGAGCGTAGTCTGTCGCCCGCGGATGTCGATATTGCAGAAACAGCCTACAGAAAGCCTAACACGACGGCAGCTCTTCTACTTGAATCAGTTTCAGTTGACAGAACCAACATTCTGCTTCGGCCAGCCTTTGTAAATTACGTTGATATTACATTGCAGAAAATTACATCAATTTAATGCTTAGCTACGTAAGAAACAACAAGCTGTGTTCTTTATTTTTGTGGAACAGCACCCCTTGCAACAGTACTCTACTCATTTCATTGGTCATACACTACTGGTCATTAAAATTGCTAGACCAAGAAGAAATGCAGATGATAAACGGTTATTCATTGGACAAATATATTTTACTGGAACTGAGATGTTATTACATTTTCACGCAATTTGGGTGCATAGATCCTGAGAAATCAGTATCCAGAACAACCACCTCTGGCCGTAATAACGGCCTTGATACGCCTGCGCATTGAGTCAAACAGAGCTTGGATGGCGTGTACAGGTACAGCTGTTCATGCAGCTTCAACACGATACCACAGTTCATCAAGAGTAGTGACTGGCGTATTATGATGAGCCAGTTGCTCGGCCACCATTGACCAGGCGTTTTAAATTGGTGAGAGACCTGGAGAATGTGCTGGCCAGGGCAGCAGTCGAACATTTTCTGTATCCAGAAAGGCCCGTATAGGGCCTACAACATGCGGTCGTGCATTATCCTGCTGAAATGTAGGGTTTCGCAGAGATCGAATGAAAGGTAGAGCCACGGGTCGTAACACATCTGAAATGTAGCGTCCACTGTTCAAAGTGCCGTCAATGCGAACAAGAGGTGACCGAGACGTGTAACCAATGGCACCCCATACCGTCACGCCGGGTGATACGGCAGTATGGCGATGACGAATACACGCTTCCAATGTGCGTTCACCGCGATGTCGCCAAACACGGATGCAACCATCATGATGCTGTAAATAGAACCTGCATTCATTCGAAAAAATGACGTTTTGCCATTCGTGCACCCAGGTTCTTCGGTGAGTACACCATCGCAAGCGCTCCTGTCTGTGATGCAGCGTCTAGGCTAACCGCAGCCATGGCCTCCGAGTTGATAGTCCATGCTGCTGCAAACGTCGTCGAACTGTTCTTGCAGATAGTTGTCCCCATCTGTTGACACAGGGATTGAGACGTGGTTGCACGATCCGTTACAACCATACGGATAAGATGCCTGTCAACTCGACTGCTAGTGATACGAGGCCGTTGGGATCCAGCACGACGTTCCGTATTACCCTCCTTAATCCACCGATTCCATATTCTGCAAACAGTCATTGGATCTCGACCAGCGCGAGCAGCAATGTCGCGATACGATAAACCGCAATCGCGATAGGCTACAATCCAACATTTATCAAAGTCGGGAACGCAATGGTACGCATTTCTCCTCCTTACGCGAGGCATCACAACAACGTTTCACCAGGCAACACCGGTCAACTGCTGTTTGTGTATGAGAAATCAGTTGGAAACCTTCCTCATGTCAGCACGTTGTAGGTGTCGCCACCGGCGCCAACCTTGTGTGAATGCTCCGAAAAGCTTATCGTTTGCATATCATAGCATCTTCTTCCTGTCGGTTAAATTTCGCGTCTGTAGCACGTCATCTTCGTGGTGTAGCAATTTTAATGGCCAGTAGGGTAACATGAGAAACCTTATTAACGAAAAAATTAGCCTTGTGTGTAGACACAAAGCATCATATGAACGGAGAGATGACTACCAAAGGATGTGGTCAGTCAATCCATCAGTCACTAAAAAGTACACTGACAAAAAAAATATCACAACTCCAAGGAGTTGTGCGACATATACGAAAGTTGGTAGGCGTATTTCTCCATCTGAAAGACGATGTCTATACAGATTTTGCTCCAGTCATATAAGAATGGCGGTAGTAGCGCCACTATGAGGATGCAGGTTTGCTTTAAATCTCGCTGTGGCGGTCGTGGGCTACGAGAAAATGGATGTTCCTACTGCGACATTGCTGGAAGGCTTGGCGGGAACATAGCCACTGTACATGATCGCAGGTAGCTGCAGACGGTCACGTGGTACTAATGAGAGGGAAGACCATCGCGATCGGCTTATGGCTCAGTCCCATTGTATTGCATCTGCAGTAGAAATTTGAGCAGCAGTTGACACCACAGTGACACAACGAACTGTTACAAAACCGTCACTTCAAGGACAGCTCCGAGCCAGACGCTCTGTAGAGTGCATTCCAATGACCACAAACCACCGCCAATCTCGACTTCAGTGGTGTCAAGCGAGAGCTGATCCGAGGGCATTGTGGAGGTCTGTTATGTTTACTGATGAAAGCTGGTTCTGCTTCGGTGCCAGTGATGGCCGTGTGTTGGTTAGGAGGAGGTCAGTTGAGGACCTGCAACCAACTTATCTGCGTGCTAGACACACTGGACCTACACCTGGAGCTACAGTCAAGAGTGCGATTACGTATGACAGCAGGAACACTCTCAGGTTATCCAACGCACCCTGACTGCACATTTGTACGTCAATCTGATGATTCGACCTGCTGTGCCACCACTCATGAACAGCATTCCAGGGGCTGTTTTCCAACAGGTAACGCTCGCCAACAGACCGCTGGTGTAACGTAACATGTTCTACAGAGTATCGATATTTAACTTTGGCCTACTCGATCACCAGGAAGTACGTATGGAACATTATCGGACGGCAACTCCAGCGTCAACCACAAAGAGCATTAACCGCCCCTGTACTGAGCAACCAAGTGCACAGCCATGGAACTCAATTCCACGTCCGGCAACCGTACAACACAATGAATGCACGTTTGATTGCTTGCATATAACATTCTGGCGGTTGCTTTGCAATGGCGTATCTCGTTCTTACATCAACCTGTGTTCTTGCACAGTGAATCACTTAAATGTGTTACCTATACCCGAAATTTCATTACATTAATTATAATTTGGTGTTGCGACTTTTTAACGTCAGTGTATTTCCTTTCCCATCAGGTGTGTTCTGAGAATCGAGGAACTATGAGTAAAGAAAACCTATTTCGAAATGGGGTCTTGTTGTACGTTTATTACAACATCCCATCCACTGGTAACCAGCTCTGGTACGAATGTAGCAGGATTTACATCTCTCCATAAGGTACTGCAATTTCTGCATAGTAAATTTCGCCAGCAAATTGACTCTCCATCGGTTTCGAAATTTATGACATCTATTACTTTAATATAACCAATATTAACATTAAGTCTCTCTACCGTTGAGACTCTCTGAGAACCGAGTGCCGATCTCAATTCTTCATTTCTCTTGACGGGATATCTGCAACTG